>NC_056731.1:1804607365-1804704865 GCF_019279795.1 Protopterus annectens
GAGGGAAAGGTAGTCCACACAGCCTACCTGGATCTCGCAAAGGCCTTCGACACAATACCCCACTCTGGCATCATAAATAAGCTTACCAGCTTAAATATCAGCCCATATGTCACAAGATGGGTTGCAAACTGGCTCAAGGATAGAACTCACATGGTCAGAGTTGCATGTGCCATGTCCGACTCTAAACCGGTTACAAGCGGCATCCCACAGGGCTCAGTCCTGGGACTCCTCTTGTTTGGTATATACTTCTCTGAGGTACAGGCAAGCATGGGAGGACTGTAGCTGACCAAATTCACAGATGATTGCAATCTGGGAGCCATAATCGACTCTCCGGCTGACACAAGCATCCTCCAGAAGGGTCTTACAGAGACAGATACCTGGTGTCAAAACCATGGCCTCAAGATAATGCCAAAAAGTGCATAGTCATCCCCCTTTGGAAAAAACAAAGTGCCCACAAACTACCACATAGGAGGTAATCCACTAAGTACAGAAGAAGTAATTAGGGATCTGGGGACCCAAGTAGATAGTAACCTCTCATTTGACAATCACATTGCCAAAGTAGTTAGAAAAACCTTCTATATAGCTCACCTAATCACAAAAGGGTTCACATCTAGATCAAGACAGGTCATTGTGCCCCTCTACACATCGCTCATCAGGCCCTTAATTGAGTACAATGCCCCATTTGGGATGTATCTTACCCGACACCTGCAACAGCTGGAGAGACCTCAAAAGTACCTCATCAAGAGGATCGTGGGCCTCAAACAGATGCCCTATGCTGCTCGACTAAAGAAATTCCAGCTCCACTCAGTTGCTTACCGCCTACTCAAAGTCGATCTCTGCCTGACGTACAAGGCCATGTCTAACCCAGAATTGATGAACATGCTCCACCTCAAGAAAGCCAAATCCATTAGAGCTACATGATCCATGGATTTAAACCTCAGCACAACAATAAATAGGACATGCTGGAGGGATAGATTCATATTCCAGAGGCTTACCTCGCTCTGGATTAGAATCCTGGTTCATGTTAGGCAGAGCCCCTCGCTGACCCTCTTCAAGAGAAATCTTGATGAGTGGATGGGAAATTGTAAATTTACTCCTGGGATCACTTCTATGGCCCTGCTGGACAGATGCTCGGGAATCTAATCTAAAAGGGTGGCAAAAGCCAACACATTCTGACAAGGCTTATAAATGCCCTAGGGCAGATAGCCTAGTACCTACCTATGAACCTATGATGTGTATGTCAGCAACATTTACATCAGCACACATCCATATACAATTCATTATCTACTTTTGATTTTAGCGTACATGACTTCTACCCTATACTTCTATCATATGGATTGGGCTTGCTTGCAATTCTTCAACTACCCTTTTTTTTAAATATTTATTAACTTCAAACATTACATAGTGGCCTAAGACAGTGTACAGTTATAAAACAAAGCAAGTCATTACAACATTTTTTTTTCTTTTTATGCATTATTGATATATGTTTTGTTTCTTAATTATTATTCAATGTAACATGATATAGATTGCTCAAATTCTGCCTTCCCTTAAATTTCACTCATTCTACTGAACTTTCTTGTGCATGTATTGTTCCCACAGATTCTCTTTATTTCTATATAGCTTGCAATTTATCTTTTCTAAAGATTCCACCTCTAGTTCTTTTATCTTCTTTATAAAATTCAATAGTTCTGTTACAACTGATTAGATTTTGATCTCCATTTTATAGTATTTACTTTTTCGTATCCAACAGCATTAAACTTTGTAATACTTTACCACATTTAGGGAATTTAATTCATATATTCCAGTTCAAAAGACCCACTTCCATGGTTACTATAATTTGCTCCACCAACCTTTCTGACAAAGCACCCTATACGGAATTTTTAAAATGCACCAACTCAAGTTCCCACAAAGCAGATTCCAAGTACCCATCTATTTCCAATCATACCTCCAACAATTGCTGTCTACCTGTTGAAAAATTGTCTGAAGTCTACTCTGAGCATTAAAACTCTTATGCAAACACTTCTATGCAAAAATCCCAAATCTTACGATGCACCAATTGTCAGATTGTTCCTTTGTAAATTACCCTTATAGTCTCTTTTCTTGTCAGTTTCTAACCTCTTATTTATTCTTGTTTGGTTATTTTTCATTGGCTTTGGAATCCCACTTCAAACTGAAAAATAAAAGATGTCACAACAAATTACACATCTTCCTTTTTATTACATGAGCTTTATGTTACAGAGTAAATGTTTCTGGATCCTGCTCATATTTTTCCACCTGCCATTTAATATGCACTCTCACTTCACTTGCTTTAAACTGTTGTGTTGTTGACCATGTGGAAAACTATGGTCACATAAACATATTTTAGACAGCCAGATCAATTAAGAGAATATATCGCACCAGGGACCACGGGAAATGTATGGACACTGGTTTCATCTGAAATTACAGTTTCCCAGCACATAACTTTGCTGGATCAAATGTAAATATGAAATTAACTGAGAAAAGAATGATACTTTGTACCACATCAGCAGTATTGTGGCCAAATTCTGCATCCATAATGAGTAAGGAAAAGGAGAGCAAGTAAATATATAGTATTCAGTCTACAAACATTTGGCATTCAAATGTGAGAGAGCTTTTGTATTTGTGCTGTTCTGTATACGTGGACTTTTTTCTGTTACTGACTGTCTTCCTAGAACTGACCTAAATATATTCACACCATTAACTGACTGTCTGAAATATTCCTTTGCAGCTATTCTTGCTCTGTTTTATGAAATAATTATTAGTTCTGGTTATTTTGATTAATGGTATGGAAGTAATAAATTATAAGATTGAGCCAAAGGTCTGATGAATTGATAGCTTAATGCCAAACCTTCCAGATGGTACTGTGTTGATGCCAGTTTGATTCCTGTCGAATCACACAATTTTCTCTGTCTTAACTTGTGAAGAAACACTTGCAGTTAATTATGTGCATATCTATTTTCTAAACCAAGCTTTCACAAAAAGTCAACAATAAGAACAGCATTTAAACTCTGCTGCAACAGGAAATTATTTGGTATACCCTGACGAAAACTATGATTATTCAAGATTACTCAAACTACGTTAATGAGAAACATATAGTAAGCCTGCATTCCAAACAGATGAAATCTTTTTAGATAGTCGATAAACAAAAGTAATAACTGGAAATGCCTAGAGTATGATATAGCCAAATGTATTTCATAAGTATTTGATTTTTCAGTGCTATGAAAAAATAGCAACATTGACAAAAGCTGTGAAAATGCAAAGAATATATTTTTTCTCTGGGTTTAACGTAAGGGGAATGTGTGGCTCCTGAATATTTCAATATAAATATCACCTTCTCTGTGGTTGCTACAGGGCAAGGAAAGATTTCATTCACTGCAAACACATGGAGCAACACCAGTCAAGTTAAAAAAAGAAGCAGAAGAAAAGAAAAGAAAAATTTTAGGGGTGGTGCTTCTGCTACTGTGTTGCTATGGGGGCTTCCCACTTCTACCATTCTGGCATTCTAAGCCAGACAAATGGACATACCACTACATAATGGAAAACCTAAAGATAGAATGTGATGGAACACAGCATGGCTCTTTGTTCAGGAACACTGCCTTAGCTCTGTCCAAACTACCTCAGATACATAGTGCTACTCCATAACATTCAGTATCAGTGAACTGCATACTTTACGGATAGCAGTTCCAGAGCTAAACTGTCTGAAAAAGTGTGCCAGCTTACTATGAACCTGCAGTGTAAACTGATGGTACTTTCACTCATACACACACACACACACACACACACACACACACACACACACACACACACACACACACACACACACACACACACACACACACACACACACACACACACACACACACACACACACACACACACACACACAATTTGCTTGACAGGCAAGGAGTGAACAAAACATCTCCGTATTTCTCCAGTGATCTTAAAGGACCTCAATGGACAGAAACTGAAAACAACATAAATATTTTGTATCTAGTTCTGAAGGTTTACATATTGTAAAATTGCCACCAACACAATCCCCAGGATTCAAGAAGCTCGGCGCAAGGATGGTGTTAACCTTGCACCAAGCGTCCTCACTACAGATAGCGCAGCAGTGCCATATGAATATGTATGAGGGTGCGCCGCCACACCTTCGACGTGCACAGGAAACATGTGCAAGTGCAGGGGGCATGTACAAGTGCTCTACAGAGGTGTAAACATGCCCCGATACTTGTAAAACCTACTATGCCTACTAGTAGAGCCCGCCCCTAATAGTAAGTCAGTAAGTCTGTGTCTGTGGATACCAAAATGTATGCTAAGCATACAAGAGTTTCCATGAACAGTGAAATAAAATCAAAGTAGTAAACACACAAGCACGTAGTGGAATGTAGAGCCCTGTCCCTGGAAGTGTCACAATTAGATTCCCTGTCCCCGTGTGCCTATTATACATTTGAATTGCAGCAATAGCGAAGGTGTAAGCAAAGCGCAGCGTGTCAGCACATTGCCGCCCTCAGCCGAGTGTAACTTACACATCATATTCATTTAAATAGAGAAAAAAAAGTGGAATCAACATAAGTTCTAATAGTGTAGTGTTTAGAGTATCCGTCTATCAAACAGGCAGTCACTGTTCGAGCACAACAATAGCACATACCATTTTCCATGTAGAATGAATGTTGTTTTGCCATAAAACCGACATAAGAGTATCGCATGAGATATTTAACTTAAATATAATTCAAGCAAAGTGGCACTGTCATAATGAATAAGGTACTAGTAAGCAGGTGTAAGTGCAAATAAGCAGCAGTAAACACATATAAGTGCCAGTAAGCAAGTCTGAGTGCACTTGCCCGGGTCTAAGCAGTGCCCAGCATAGGAAATGTATATAAGTATATACAGATATATAATAATATATATATATATATATATATATATATATATATATGTGTATATATATATATATATATATATATATGTGTATATATATATATATATATATATATATATATATATATATATATATATGTATATATGTATATACACACATATATATATATATCTATCTATGAAGAAAGAATGAAGTAACAATAAAGCATACAAACGGAATCAGAAGGGAATCAACAGCAACCCCAGTATTATATAGCACTATTAGCGTATGTCATATCCAGTGGGGCAGGAGTGAGCAAAGCACTTCTACTCACACCACAGGCAGGATATTACCAGTGGGAGTAACATTGTTGATTTGCTAAGTCTACTTTACACACAGAAGGTAGTCCCTGGTGGGGCTACCCAAAAATAGATAGACCATTTGGCCATCCAACTATTACACAAGCAAGGGCAGGTATGTTCAAGGACTAAATGGTGGGAGAGCCAGAGAATACATGGTGTGGGATAACATACATGTAGGGACCCTAACGCTCTGGAGAGGGCAATGTGTGGAGGTGTGTCATAGTTGCGATAACAAGTGGATAATGGAAGATATGCTGTATTTTTAACATGGGTGGGGTGGAGGAACTATCGGTATGAAATTATGGAGCCAGGTGTGCCAGGGTTGGATGGGCTGGTTCTAATTGGACCGCCCCGTGGAGGTCAGTGAGTTTTTTATAGGTATATATGCATGCACACATGCAGACATCAATATGTAGAAATACATTCTCTGTAACACATTCATTCCATTTGCAGACATAAATAACATGAATGTGCCCTTACAAACCTCAACAGTAGATAGAATAATAGGTTGTGTAGAAGAGGGATGTGACGAAACTGCTAAAATACAGAAGTGTGTGCAATGTCTGAAGTCAGTGCTGTGCTGACAATAATCAAATGTGAGGACTTCCCCATACATGGAATCATACCTGTGATCTGCCTGCTATGGCAATGCCAATTACTAAACTGGTCTTTTTGTAAAATAAATACGCTGAACACATACATAAGTAGGCTTTCATGTGTAACGTGTGTGTTACCACAGTCATACATATTAATTAATTGTAGTGTCATGTTAATGGGAGTAAGGATGTAATGAAGTATAGAGTCTAATCTTGACATAAACACATGCGTGTCCCATGTGGAACAACCCAAAATTGTGAATAGTATTCTTTTGGTCGCTCACGTTACCAATGTCTGTGGACTAAACGTTTGGGAGTTTTGAGGATAGGTGGAGTGAGTCAACCAATGGGATGGGTCTATAGGAGTAGGGAGTGGCCAATGTGTAGTGGTGTGGATACACCACAAATCCGACTGGAGAATGGATGCCAGCAGTGTTAGGGAGGCATTGGGGTGTGTGTTTGGGGATGGGTATATGGGTATATATGCAAATGAAGCAGCACAGCAATAGTGTATTGGTTCATAGGTTCATAGGTTCATCGGTAGGTACTAGACTATCGGCCTTGGGGCCTATACAAGCCCAGCCAAAAAGGTACCCTGGCTTTTGCCACCCAAGAAAATTATTTTCCTGTGCCACTGTCAAGCAGAGCCACAGAGGTGATCCCCGGGTGAATTTCCTATTTCCCATCCAATCATCAAGATTTTTCTTGAAAAATGCTAATAAGGAGCTTTGTTTGATATAGATAGGTAGTTTATTTCAGAGTATGAGAAGTCTCTGGGACAGGAATCTATCCCTCTGGCATGTTCTGTTTATTGTGGTGACATTAACATGACACTACATTTCATATGCTCTGAGTCTGTCAATGTGTCAGGTTAATAGCACCAATAATTTAAATGTGTCCTTGATGTTGTTATGCCATGTCCCTGATTCAGTTTGTATATTTCCCCAATCATATGAGAGGTCTGATAGGGATAGAAAGCACATATTCCACTGGCAACCTTAGAAAGATGATAGAATATTAGTTATGCAGTAGCATGACTCAGCTTAAGGATGTGGGTTCCAAAACCCAATTACTTGTTTGTATTGAAAAGTCAGTTCCCATGTATTAGCCAGATGGGTGCAGGTTGTAAGAGGAACACACCAATAATATCAATCAAACTCTGAACAGGCTGTGGATTCCATACAGTCGAATGGCATGCTGTCGCCTAATGGGCAGCCATTCCTGATACTGTAGGCATGTAATCTGATGTAATAGGCATCACAAGGTAATATCGTAATCCTCACTCCCATGCAGGGGCATGAGTGTCAGATGCAAACATCAAATGCAATGCATTTGCAAGTGCAGGAGCAAGCAGGTGTAAGCCTGTTTGGCCGCCAGTATGTGAGTATTACACTGGTAAAGCAATGTAGAGGCTAACTGAGTGTAAGAAACTGTAACCAGAGGTTAGCATTGCTTAGCACCATGCAAAACCACACACACCCACTCACAACTGCTTTAATGTGCCTTAATCACACCATATCCAATGGCCTTGTTCTGCCCAGCAACAAAATAAATGGCCTCTGCAAGGCTCGAAACCAGGACCCTGCACACACAGCTATTGTGATTTATAACTAAGCCATGGCAGATATACAGACTTCGGACCTTATCACAAACATATCATCCAGCGCAGTCATTTAACAGTATAGGAAATGTATTCCATCATGTAGATGTATGTGTGAGTGTTTATGTCCATCATATAGATACATACATATATATATATATAGATATATCAGGAACATCCCATGTGAGAACAAAGCATTACAAAGGAATGAAAAGGGAAACACCAGCAACACCTGTATTATGCAGTGATGTCATCCTATGTAATATCAAGACTCCCTCAGACAGACATGTGTCAGTCATACACGCAAACATTTGTACATTGGCCATGTACATCACTCTGTGCATGTTATTTACATTAACACAATAGTTCCTGTCCAATCATTATGTGAGAACAATACTCTTGCAAGGTGCTGTGTGTGACATCATCATCATGATAAAGGTACACGGGGTAACCATAGATGGACTGGTAGTGTTGTGTGTACAATGGGGTTATCCACATCACATGTACCTGGAACATTTAGGAGTCATGTGCATACTAGGATTGTGCGCCTGAGAGACAGGGGTGAGGACAACTGGAGTATGTTGTAATGCATATTAAAAGGGTTACATGTGTCCAGTGGACACGTGTGTGAAATGGACAGCTACGTATGGGGCAAATGTTGTTCTAGGAACCAATTGCCCTTTTTTTCTGTAGGGTGAGAGTGGGATGTGAGAGAAAGAAAGTAGATATGCTCGTGGAGGATAGGTAGGGTAGGATGACAGATGGCAGCATACAGGGTCAGTATATGACACATGTGGGGGGATACACCTTGGATGGGGAGGGGTGTTCGGCATTCACAAGCCCATGAGCCCCCAGATGGAAACAGTGGGACGGAGGTCCCCAGCCATGGGCAGCACCCACTGCACCAAAACAGCTGCAAAGGTGGCAGTGCTGGGGGCTGTCTAGGAGGGGCAGCCTCACCCTGTAAATGTGATACTCTGCCCTTGAGCCGGCATATCTGGCCTCAAAACCCATTATTGAACCCCCTACACACAATGCCTGGGACTGTACGACAGTGGACATGTCCCTGTCTGGACCTGCTCCCAGGGTGGACAAGCCCCATCCTCAGTGGCGGTACCACCAGAAGGTGGTGCAGAGCCAACAGAGGTGGAGATCCAAGGCTGGGTTCCAGATGTGTTGGTGTCCAGTGCCATGGCCAGGTGAAGTGGGACAGGAGGTTCTGCCGGGACCTCCAAACCTATACAGCCTATGGTGTTGCAGTTTAAACACAGATATGGCTTAGTAATAGTCAACAGCATTCAGGATTACTTACAACATCATGCATAGATATGACCATCAACCTAAAACAACAGATGGTATATATTTGCAGGGAGAGCACAGCACATTCATATATACTGCATGACATCTGTACAATGTGTAGAAGACTTGTGACTACAGCTATGAGCAGTGGCCCATTACTGGCATGTCACTGAGAACCCCAGACAGTGTCTGCCATACCACAGTTTCATGTGACATATGTCCAGTCAGGGATGTGATGGCAGTAACTCATCACTATCACCATGTACTGGCTGCAATCCTCACACTATGCTCCTGCTGTTCACAGATGTGTATTCAGTGAGTAACACAAGAAATAAATGGTTCCACACACTGACCAGTCATTGGATGGCCCTACAGATGGGGAACCCTCACAAACAGAGCACTGTCTTGTCAGTTTTAAAACATGCAGAATAGCCATTTCCACACACACCTTGTTAAACAGGCAGTTGTCTCAATGAAGCATAGCTACACTTACATGCTGTAGTCATGTCTGGCACATCACCCTCCTGTCTTTAGGCTATTTCACACTGTGTATGTTGTTTGAGGAACATCCAGATATCATCTGTGATGCCGTTTACCAAACACCAGATCCAGGAACCACTCACAGTGACTGTCATGGGCAAACACCAACATGATGTTCCTAGATATTGTACTGTGTTTTTCATGCAAATGGCTATGGGAACATCATCCCTGCTGTTCCACATGCAATCAGCTAGAGGAGGACTGCAATAGGTGCAGAGGCCATCACCCAAACATGACCATCACTTACAATACACAAGCTGCTGCTGAACAGGTGTACACCTCCACATCCACCAGAGAGTATCTGGGAGGGACAGACAGAGGCAAAGTGCATCAGAAAAGGGCTTGAAGACTAAAACCTAAACTTCGTCTGTCACACACCTACCAGTACAGGGGTTCAAACCCCTGACTGGCTAATCATTACTATTACAAGTGCATGCAGTTACTCCATGTGCCACAAAGCTGACATGTTGGTGTGCTGTAAGAACATATATGTGTGTTGATGTGCGACATCTGCAACAGAGATATAGTAGACAGACATTAGGTGTAGCACACATGGCTGTCCACATGTAAGGATGCCATTGTCAACACAACCACACTCCCTAATGGACTCACATTGACACTCTTTGCCAGGCCCACAAATACACTACCAAACCACTTAGTTTGCCACACTGCAGTAATGCACAGGTACTATATGCACCACAGGGGATATCCAGAGGTTCTATGGGTTAAAGCATGTGGATGTGTTAGACATCTGTTGGTATACCTATGGGAATTATACTGGGAGTGACTGTGGTTGGGAGCATCATACCCCACACGCAGACACAAGGTGCCAGTACTGACATGCATGTGTGCATTGCTTCATGGGTGTGTAGTGGTTGGCTGTGCAAGATGGCTGTACAAGGCTGAATAAGGGGTAATCCTTGGCATCATGCCACCCAACAATGGTATGCAGTGTGGTACAGGGATGTAGTGTCTGCAATGTCCCACACAGATGGATATTGTATGAACTGTCCTGATATCCTGGTTACTATTGTGTATGGCCATTGCTTTGCAATGCATGCCATGTCTGTGTTTGATAATCCTTGACATGGACATTGCCTGGGATGTGCATGTCCCACAATAATGTACAGTGACTTGTACAGGTGTACCTGGTTTGGCTGTCACATGTTGTGTACACAGACCGTTATCCTCTGATATGCCAATACTGGCCTGGTGTGGCAGAACCTGCTTATAGTCAGCAGATTGACCCTGCACCTGTATTGATAGCATGATACAGGTATTCCCTGGTGTCAGTGGCATCGGTCCATACAGGGCACATGTGTAAGGCATTGTATGGCCTCTGTGGATCACATTTGATGGCACCACATATGTTGCAGGCATCCAGTGGGGAACATAGTGAAGGCACATTGTCCGCAATTATGTCCCTATTGTACTGCTGTACAGGGTGCCATACCCTTTGTAACCTACTGCAATCACACCATGCCTACTATATGTCATCAATGTGCAGGGTACTAGCAACATAGCGGGATATTCTAGGCAAGTGTGTTTGTGTATGACACATGGGTTCAGGATGTATTCCGGGTAATAGTAGGGTTACATACTTTGTTCACCAGGCCTTTTGCCAGATGTAGGGGTATGGCTTGCCAACACAGTCCCTTGGCTGACTGACATCTGTACTCCTCGTGAGGTGGACATTGTGACATAAGATGGACACCATATAGGAAAACTACAAAATTCACTCCCCAACATGTCCAGTGGTTAGACACTCACAACCACCTCCACACAGGCTCTGACAGTCAAACACACACAAACCTACCATGTCCTGGAATAGAACCCCTACTAAACTAGTGTCCCACACTACAGCATTAAGCAGTTACAGCACACACTACAGAGATTACTGGGTTATAGCAGTCCCAGAGGTGTATGTGTAGGTGGGTGACATCAGCAGGATTGCCAAAGGTGGTCATGGGAATTGTAAAAAGTGGCAAACTCTAAAAAGCATAGTTCCTGTCACAGGCAGACAGAAAGACACACATGGATGGTCTTGCTTGGAATAGAATCCCTACTGAACTAGTTTATCACACTACAGCAATGTGCAGTTACAGCACGCACTATGGAGAATACAGGGTTACAGCAGTCCTAGAGGTGTATTCCTAGGTGGGTGACATCAGCAGAATTGCCAAAGGTGGTCATGTGAATTGTAAAGAGTGTGCATTTTCTAAAAAGCATCGTTCCTTTCTCAGGCAGACAGAGACACACACACAGTTGGTCTCTCTTGGAATAGCACCCCTATCTAACTAGTTTATCACACTACAGCAATACTCAGTTACAGCATGCGCTACAGAGAATATTGGGTTACAGTAGTCCCAGAGGTGTATACGTAGGTGGGTGACATCAGCAGAATTGCCAAAGAAGGTAATTCCAAGTGTACCGCAAGTTGCACATATCTGTTACCTGCATGTACCCGCTGCTTACTGTCACAAAAACACAATTACACCTGCTTAAAAGTATCTTATGCAGTCCTAATTGACAGTATCAACAAGGCTTGCAGGTCTCAAACCCTGGACCATGCACACTGAGGTCACTGGATGTACCACTAAGCCATCTGGGTTGTTCACATATTGCATGGAGTCTATAATGCACATCCTACTACAGGTATTCCACAGTACTGAAAACAAATGGGACATTCCCTTTGTCTACATATGTACAGTACCCTTGAATGTACTGTACTCTGTGAAACAACAAAGACAAGTCTACATCTGTACAACTGTCATACCTACATATATATATATATATATATATATATATATATATATATATATATATATATGCACCTACGGGATGTGTATACACACACACACACACACACACACACACACACACACACACACACATATATATATATATATATATATATATATATATATATATATATATATATATATATATATATACATATATATATATATATATGTATATATATATATATATATATATATACACACACACACACACACACACACACACACACACACACACACACACACACACACACACACACACACACACACACACACACATCTGAATGCTTTTTGTGACACAGACGGGTTCTAACACATCTCTTATGTTATAACATTTAAGTCATAAGCAGTTCACCAGAGAAGGGATGGTTGTTGTACATGTGGAGTTTGGGGTAGGGAATGATGGCTAATGTAATCTACCCTGGGGATTGTGGAGTTAGGCTGGGGAATTATGTGTATGGACCTACACACAATTGACCACTTCTGTGCCACTTCTCAACAGTGGCACAGGAAAATAACATACCCAACTGTAGTCATGCTTGACTGTGTATTCTTTACCATTCCCCAACTATGTAATACTTTGTATATACCGGTCACCACAGATGGCTACCATGGTGTGCTAAAAGACATTACACGGGTGTATGCCTGGCTACAGGGTAGTCACACACAAACACGCTCACACTTGCCAGTATTTTGCATGCACGTCTTGCATATGTAAAGGTAACTAGTACAGTGGTATGTAGTAGGGGTAAGTGCCACAGAACACATACAATTACACTTACTGATTCCACGTCTAAGCTTGGTGACAACACAGGACTGATTACTTGCAGTCAAGAGGGGGAAAAGGGAGGTATAGTGGTTGACAAGGATAAAGGCCATTGCAGAAGGAGGTATCTCTTTGGAATGCAGCAAAACCCGCTGCCATGACAGGATGCATGCACAAATACACACACACACAACCACACTCAGCCTATGCTGACACACACACACTCAGGCATTTGCTGAGACACATACTCAAGCATTTGCTGTCACACACAAAAACACACGCACACAGTTGCTAGTACACACATACAAACACACGCACACAGTTGCTAGTAGTAGGATCAGAACTCCTGCACCTATCTAAGGATCACTATTACAGTACTATGCAGTTATGAGACGTGCCACAGAGATTATACATCCCAAGGCAGTCAGACTGCCCTTCTACAACTGAGGGCAACATCAGGGAGACTGAGAGTCACGAAGTACATAGCTGTAGACCTGTGTGTTTAAAGTAGGTGTCCATTACAACCTGTATGCACAAATAAGACACACTATCCGCAGGTAGGCCTGAGAGGTATAGTTGTAGCACAACAGGTACCTGAACTGGAGTATGGCCATCTGTGGAATGGACAACTACTATCACTATACAGGGTTACAGTGGACATGCTTATACACTTAGTAGCACAGGGCCGTTTGGGATACACTATAACTACAACTATACAAGGTTATACTGGGCATGCTCATGCATTTAGTAGCAAAGGGCTTGTTGGATGCACTGACTCAAATTACACAAGGTGGCAGTGGGTGCGCTCATACACTTAGTAGCACAGGGCTGTTTGGGATGCACTCCAATTCTAACCACTGAAGGCCACAGTGTGCATGCTCAAACACTTATATGTAGAAAACATGTTGTAATGGACTCCTATTGTAAACACACAGGTTTACAGTTAGGTACATCTTACCTGTCAGTATATATGCACATCATACTGGTTTACTACCTGATACCTGTATGTGGCCTGTAAATGATATATCTATGTCTGTGCTGTGTGATACACATGCATACATGTACATGAAGTACTGACATATATATGTTACGTATACACATTCATGCATGTGTGGATGTGACGGAC
Source organism: Protopterus annectens (assembly GCF_019279795.1). Taxonomy (NCBI): domain Eukaryota; kingdom Metazoa; phylum Chordata; order Ceratodontiformes; family Protopteridae; genus Protopterus; species Protopterus annectens. Next base: position 1,804,621,332 of record NC_056731.1, read on the forward strand.
AATAGGTAAACTGGGTCGCACCGGCGGACGCTACCTACAGCATGTGTCACACACCTTGCTGCTCTGAAAGGCATACATTGATAACAGGTTGTGGATAGTGACATTATATGTGGAACAGTGGCATGTGCAAGCATAATGTGTGAGCCACCTTGTGTAATAGTACTGAGGTGCAGGTGACAAGATGACCTCTCCCAGTTGTGGTTGTAGTTGTCATTATTAGCAGGACTGCTACCCTTAAGTATATCTTACAATGATCATATACACAAGTTCTGCCACTGTCCATCACATTACATGGGGCATTTGCTACCAAGCACATTAATGCCATGTGCAGTGATGTCATGGTACGGGTGGCAACTGCTAGACCAAAACAATGAGCCAATGTCCTGCTGTTATTATGAGGTTGTCCAGTGTCTGTCATTCCGGGCTGTCATGACCGAACAACGAGCCTTCAACACAGAGCAAATGCATCCATGTTACACGTGTGTATGTGGATAATACCCAGGTCGCATTTACCCATATAGCCGCATTCCAAGGCAAATGTCCTACACACAGAAGTAACACCCTGACACCTACATGACAATTGCATTGGATGCTTATGCTAACCCGTGCTAGATGTGTGGCTTTCATAATCCATTTGTTCAGTGTAGAACCTACAATGGGGAATACCGACACCTGTGCAGTGAGGAACACCTGGCTGAAGGGTCTGTAGTGCACAATTGCACTACCAAAATATAACTCAGATCCAGACGTGGGCCATAACAGTGGTATGGACCATATCAGGTGGTGGTTTACACATATTCATAAAGGCTACTCACATGTAAAGACCCCTACTCTGACATAACACATCACAGATGAGTCAGGTACAGGTGACAGTGGCAAATGCTACATTCTAGGTTTTATCCTCATATATATCCACCACCTTGTTCCCAGACTACCAACACACATCCATATGTGATATGACATAGTATGGTAAACCACCAGATAACCCTCGATTGGTGGACTGTACGTAGGCCTACATCAACTGTGCAATGTACCCATGTACAGACACAGCTGCATAATGTGTTATGCAATGCAATAATACTACTGTTTGTAACCTGCTCAGTTGTACACATACCAGGGTCCCTCGGATGTTGTCAGCATTAACATGATCGACTGGACTACATGAAAAGAGACATAGATGAGCTCTCTGATTATGTAGCCCAGGCAGGTATGACCCTGAGCAGTATCCTTCCTTCACCAAGAATGATGCCACAACATAGAGACAAGATGATCAGCTTTAACAATTGGCTTAATTTCTGGTGTCATTCAAAGGGGATCCAGTGTCTGTCTGCCTGGGATGACATGCTTGACAAGCCACGCTGCTTTGCAAGGGACGGCTTGCACCTGTCACCCTGGATATTGGATAAGGCTCTTGCCACCCCATAGTGCCTTTTTAAGGCTCAAATTCTAAACCTACCACCCTAGAAAACAAAAATGGGAAGAAACTAAGGGTAATGCTGCTCAATGCCAGAAGTCTAAATCTCAAAGCATGCACTCGAGGCCCTTCTCAGTATGGAGAACATCGATGTCTGTGCTGTAACTGAAACCTGGTTCAAGGCTCCTGAGAGCACCCGGCACTATCAGGTTTTACCTCATATCATGCGTTCGGCCCCAAAACCGGACCACACCACAAAAGGAGGTGTATCCATATTCATCAAGGATACCCACACCTCCAGGTTGGTGGCAACGCACAAGCATCGGAAACCATCCAGGTGCAATTAACCATAGGAAAACTGCTCTACAATTTGTAGCATGCTACAGGCCACCCTCTCAAACTCAGGAACCCCACACAGCCTTCCTGAAGACACTGGAGGGTATAAATGTATCTCCAAACACCATTATATTGGGTGACTTCAACTACCCGAATATAGACTGGGAACATTACTCAAGCCCCAACTTTTTAGCCCAAAGGTTCCTGGAGTTCATAAATTCAAATGCCATGGAACAACTAGTCACCGTTCCCACAAGAGGAGAAAATATACTAGATCTCATCATCACAAACATGGGGACAAAATGCTCCACACCGGAAGTATATCCCTCATTGGTGATATCAGATCATAAACTAATCTCATTGGAAATTTACATCCCGCCCCCACCCCAAACAAAAAAGACCACAGTGAAGAACTTCTCTAAAGCAAACTTCACACTACTCAAGACAGGTGTGGTATCCTTCAAGGCCCCCGAGCCAGTGGAAACCACAACCCAAGCTGCGTAAGCCCTTACAAATGCCTTCTACGAACACCTCCAGGACTGCATGGATCAGGCAATCCCTAATAAAACCAAGACTCTTTCCACCAAGGGCAAACGTCCAGTCTGGTGGACCCCAGCCATAAACAAACTTTACAATAAGAGGAGAAAGCTGTTACATGATAGAGCAAAATCCATAAAAGAGAGGACACCCTTGATCATTATTAGTAAAAAAATACGAGCACTCATAAAATCATCCAAGGCCAACTTTGAGAGAAAAATGCCATAGATTCAAAAGACAATCATAAGGCCTTCTTCAGCTATGTTAGAAACCTGGGTGGAAACTCCCAGATATGCTCAGAATTAGTCCAAATGATACAAAAATCACTGAACCCACAGACATTGCCAACATACTGGCGGACAGGTTCAGTGCAAACTTCACCCCACTCTCCCAAAAGGAGAGATAACTATCCCAGCGGAGTGTAGCCTCCCAGACATCTCAAATGTGCAGGTAAAAGCTGCTCTCTCTAAAGCTAAAAACACAGCATCAATGGGACCGGATGGTGTCCCCAGCTGTGTGCTACACAAACTCAATGAGGAACTAAACCCGCACATAAGGCAGCTGTTTAATCTTAGCCTTACCACAGGATACGTGCCCAAGGGTGGCATCGGCAACTGTGGTCCCACTCCACAAAGGCAGTGCCTCTACGGACCCTGGTAATTACCGCCACATAAGCTTAACAAGCCTGGTCTGCAAAGCTATGGAGAGGATCATAATGGAACTCATAAACAAAGACATAGGGGACTTGCAGACATTGGACCCGACCCAGTTTGGCTTCGTCAAGGGCAGATCATGCCTTTTGAACTTGGTCGACGTCTTCGAAACAGTCACCAAGGCCATTGATGAGGGAAAGGCAGTCCATACAGCCTACCTTGCCCTTGCAAAGCTTTGACACAATACCCCACTCAGGTGTTATAGAGAAACTTACCAGCTTAAATGTAAACCCATATGTCACAAGATGGGTTGCAAACTGGCTAAAGGACAGAACCCACAGGGTCAGAGTTGCTGGCACCATGTCAGACTCCAAGCGGTCACAAGTGGTGTCCCACAGGGCTCAGTCCTTGGCCCCTGTTGTTGCATCTACTTCTCAGAAGTACAGGCAAACATAGGAGGACTATGGCTGACAAAGTTTGCAGATGACTGCAAACTGGCCATAGTGGAAAGTACATCGGACACAGATATCCTTCAGAGGGTCTCACGGAAACTGATAGCTGGTGCCAGAGCCATGGCCTGAAGTTAAATGCCAAAAATGTATAGTCATACCCTTCGGGAAAAACAAGGTAACCCCAAGTTACCATATAGGTGGCAATCCACTAAGCACAGAAGAGGTTATCAGGGACCTGGGGACCCAGGTTGACAGTGGCCTTTCTTTTGACACTCACATTGCTAAAGTGGTTAGAAAGACCTTCTACATTGCCCACCTGATCATGAAGGGATTCGCATCCAGATCAAGTGAGGTAATTGTTCCCCTGTACTCTTCACTTATCAGACCAATGATCGAGTACAATGCCCCATTCGGAATGTATCTCACCCGACACCTGCAGCAATTGGAGACCCCAAATGTCCCTCACCAAAAGGATAAAGGGACTGCAAAATCTGTCATATGCTGCCAGACTGAAGAAACTCCAGCTCTATTCAGTCGCATACCGCCTGCTCAGAGGTGATCTGTGCCTGACATACAAGGCCATGTCCAACCCGAATTAATGGACATGCTCCACCTCAAAAAATCCAAATCTACCAGATCCACTAGAGCAAGTGACTTAAACCTTAGCACGGATATAAATAAGACATGCTGTAGGGATAGATTTGTCACTCAGAGACTCCCTATGCTGTGGAATAAAATCCCGGTCCATGTGAGGCAGAGCACCTCGCTGGCTCTGTTCAAGAGAAATCTTGACCGGTGGATGGGAAATCGTAGGTTTACCCTGGGAATCATCTCTGTGTCACTGCTGGACAGAGGCAAAACAAACTAATGGGCACAATATTTATTAACATAAGGGGTGGCGTAAGCCACAAAACTTTGGGCTAGGCTTATAAATGCCTTAGGGCAGATAGCCTAGTATAAACCTATGAACCTATGAACCTATGTTGCTGTACACCAGTAAACAATACCCTCATGGTTGGATATGACATAAACGTACCTGCCCTGGATATGTAAATCCCGCACTCATACAACATATATTACATTAGGGTCTATATTAGAACATCGAACTTTCAAAATTTTGAGTGTTCTAATATTGAACCCTATTAATCGAAAATTTAAAACATCGGACATACAGAACAGCAGTTTTTTTCCTAGGGAAAAAAAAATTGCTGTTCCAAAACACATACACATAAAACAAGCACACCAAACAAACAGCAATCCACACACATACACCTAAACTCTTGAACCTAACCCTACACTAAACTATACATACACCACTAACTATCCACTTACCTTAACCCAAACCCTAACCCTAAGGTCCGTCACTATCACACAGTCACCTCACCCGCACCCTAATCCTCACGTCAACATAATCGCACACTTACCTGACCCATGCCCTAACCCTAACTCACCTAACCAGCCCTAACACTCAATTCCACACAATCGCACACTTACCTGAATCTGACCCGTAACTTTCCACCACAGTGCTGAAAATACTAAAGCAACAGAAACGGACAACCGAATTCTTTCCCTAGGAAAACATTTGGTTTTCTGCTTCTTCAATATTTTCAGCGTTCGCTGAAAATGGGTCAATATTAGAACACTCGGAATTTTGAATGTTCAGTGTTCTAATATAGACCCTTACATTACCATAGCTTTCATTTACCTTTCTACATACAGGTGGCTACAGTCGTTACACACATGCACATGGCAGATAGCATACTAACAGTACATAAGGTTTGATATCTATGTTGACAGAGGTAATATCCCCTCTCTACTGGCCAGCCATGACACCTATCATATCATACAACACCCCATGTGGCATGTATGTCTTTAGACATGTCCACCTAATGCAATGCCTACAAACATACCCAAATAACAGGATCATAGGACCTACACAAGGCCTGTATTGACAGACTCAGGGAAATCCAGATCTGCACTGTATGTTCCTGAGTAGTCACAGGTGATATGTTCATGACATGTACAGCCATGTGTGGCCACAGCACCTACATATACCCCAAGTCAACAATTGCAAGTCATGCATGCTGTGTGCTGTCTGGACATTAGCCTTAGTACCACAATAGCCAGTACATGCTGGTGTGAGATGTTTACAAGCCACAGACCTTGCACATGCTTGAATGAGTGTACTGCCTAGCTCTAACAGAGCACATTGCTGGCACTCTTCCAATACACATGAGGTGTGTGTGGCAAATATGATGTGCTCATTGTTGACCATTACAGTGCCTTGGCTTCACCATGGCACTGTCAAGTAGCAGTTTGTAGGAGCATGACATGGAATAATGCTGTGTGTGTGACGCTGATATGTGCTGTTGTAATATATGTACACTTGGCTATTCAGTGAAAATGGTGGTGTCCTACCAGTACATGAATACAACATCCATTATGGTGTAATACTCGGCTATGTTTCACACATGGCATGGAAAAGGTGTGGAATGTATCCACTTGACCTGCTAGTGCACGTACTGATGTAGACCGCATATGTGTACATGTATTGCTATTTGTTTAGATTCCATGTGTGTGCAGTGTCTGATGTCTGACGGTGACTGTTGTCTTAGTACATCATGCTGTTGCAATACAGCCTCAACATTGCCAACTGTATATGGTGATATGCTCTAAGTACAGTAAGCTGTACATGAGGTATGGACAGATGTTTGGACATGACTACTAAGGGGTGGGGCTTCTTTACAGATGAATGATTACTGAGGACCGCTCACTGGTGTGTTACAACCAGTCCTATAATAACCTGTGTACCTGCTAAGGTCAGGTTTTGTTAATTGAAGTGGCAGACAGACAATGTAGAATGCTGTAAGGGTGACACCAAAGGCAAACCCCATAACACTTGTAACAGTGATATCACTCCTGTGCATATATTGTGCATATATCAGCATAGTTGTCAAAGGAAAGAGTCGTAAGCATTGTACCAGATGTGATAGTGCTGTACTGCTGTAGTACCTATCATGAGATAGGCAGGTGTATGATTCACAGTACTGGCACGTGTGGGTGTGTGTCCATATATGTCACATATGGTTGGGAATACATCCCACATGTTATCACTCTCCTGAACACTGTTGTTGACATCAGTACAGAGTGACGTGTAGAAAGAAAGGCATAGGCAGGTGGTTAAACCTCACACGTGTAAAGTGTCTGTATGTGTGTGACATATGTGTATATCTTTGTGAATGCCGGTGTGTGTGTGTGTGTGTGTGTGTGTGTGTGTGTGTGTGTGTGTGTGTGTGTGTGTGTGTGTCTGTGTGTATGGCTGCCCGGTTCCTGGAGTAAGGCTGTATTTTACCATAGTGAAATGTTAATGCCCCCTCCCCATCTACTTAAAGCAGTCTAGCATCCCTGTTGATATCATCCATCGTAGACGGGCATAATAAGTGCCTGTTAACATGTACACCCTTGGGTGTGACCTTTTGTTACATAGCCTGCTGATGGACCCCCCTCCCCACATACACTCACTGCACTGTAGTATCCCTGTCGATGTCCTTGCTCTTAGGCCATTCCAACTATCTGTACATGTGTAATCTCTGTGGCGCATCTTGTAATTGCGTAGTACTATAATGGTGATATGCACATAGGCAGGAGTTCTCATTCAAACACTGGCAACTGTGTGTGTGTGTCAGAGTGTGTGTTACTGTGTCTGGAATCCTTGAGTCTGTGGGTGTGTCTGTGTTTGCATGCTGTCATGGAAGTGTGTATTACTGTTTCCCAATGAGAAGCCACTATTTCCCCTGGCTTTTACCCTTGTCATCCAGCATACCACTCTTTTACCCACTCAACCTTCCAGGTAACTATACCTGTGATGTCACCCACTATGGATGTGACATCACAGGTATAGTGGGTGACATCACAGGTACAGTGATGTCACCTGCTATGGATGTGACGTTTCTGACACAGTAGCTTACTACACAGCTATCATGCTCTTGGATCATTAGAACAGTAAACATAACTGAAACATGGGAGAATATAACTGTGATGTGGAAGCTACTAAGTACATGCAGGTATGGTCATACTGACCTGTGGGTAGTCAATATTTACATATGGGACTCCCGCAAACACCAACATCCCCCGCCACATGCAACTACACCTGAAAGTGGAAGGCAGAATGTCAAGATCAAGATGCTGTTAGTGTTGTTACACATGATACATGCTGTCAAACATGCAAAATGCATTCTAAAACTGCAATACATGGTATGTCTGCTGCCTGTCAACACTACTCTACAATATTAATCTACAATTGTCTACCTAGTATGTTCACCCTGTGCATCAGACTATATGAACATGTCCCTGCACCGATGGTGTGGATGACAGGGATGCGGCACAGGCATCATCATATGCACAGGGTGATAATGTCTGCCAAAACCTAGGCTGTGCATTGGATGACATTATGTGTGTGTGTTGGGGCCTGTGATATCATTGATCTTGTGTGGATGTTATGCATGTGTGTGTGTTGAGGTGCCCTACATTTGTTTCCAGTGTGTGTGTGTGTGTGTGTGTGTGTGTGTGTGTGTGTGTGTGTATGCACACAGGTCTGGCATGTGGCTGGCCTACACAGAGGTAATATTGACAGCTGCAGACTGTACAAGGCAGGTTTCACAGTTCACAGTGTCCATCCACGGCCACGTGGCCTGCGCCTGCCAGGGGTTGCACGGGCACTACCTGGCAGAGGTCCAGATTGGGTGCCGTCTGATGACACATGTCCATTGGAATCGTGTTCCTGTTGGGACCATCCTGGACCACGTGCACGTGGCCTGCTGTGTCCTGGTGTGGACTGCACAGCACCAGCAACACTGCTGATGCTACTGCCACTATGGGAGAGGGCATGTGCAGTAGCATGTTCATGTAGACATTCAACAAGTGATGTAGCTGGCCTACGTCCATGTGTCCAACACCTCACTCCCACCAGATGTTCCAGCACAGATTTTCCATGCTCGAGGATTGACATGTCACTGTCAAGAACTCCCACCATGTCACCCAATCATCCATCCAAAACATCTGCAAGATGATGGTGAGCATTTGCAAGTGCCTGGATGTTGTCAGTTAATGAACGGACAGCAGCTCTCGGAAGCCTCAGACCGTCTCTGTTGTGCCATTCAGCATGTGCCTGTGCCTCCATTGCAGTCTGAAACATGTATCTGGTGACTCCAGCTGATGTCCTTGGTCTCGCAGGGGCATGTTGGCCAGTGGTCCTCCTATGAGCATCGCTGGGCACATGCCTGTGTGGGACATCACCAGTCTGTTGACTGGGAGCATGGTGTGCAGGCACACCTTCCATAGTCACCAGATTTCCCTGTTCCATGCTACCACCCGCCAACTGTCCTTCCTCTATGGCTGGTGTTGATGGGGTATGTGCAGGCAGGGGAACTGTGTGTGAGGATGAGGGGGAGACATGTAGAATGGCAACCAATGGCAAAGATTCAGCCCCTGACAACCCTGCCTGGTCCCCAATCATACTATCATCATCAACACTGCTAGAATCTATGGGGGCACTAACATCAGGTGGACTGCAGGAGGGCAATGCACGTACATCAACACCTGTGTGGGGAAGACAAGAACTGTACATTACAAGTTATACTAGACACACACAGACAGACACACACACACACACACACACACACACACACACACACACACACACACACACACACACACACAGACAGAGACACACACAGAGACAGACACACAGACAGACACACACACACACACAGACACACAGACAGACAGGCAGAAACACAGACAGGCAGAGACACACAGACAGACAGAGACACACAGACACACATAGACACACACAGATACGCACAGACACACATGCTACATGCAGGTGATATGGCAGATGGCATTCAGCTTAGACAATTATAGTTTCAGCTTAGGCAATTATAGTTGTAGTTATCATACATCCCTGAGTTGCACATAGCAGCATGCATGCATGTGGTATAGCAGATGGCATGCACCTTACATAATTATAGTGGTGGTTAGCATAAATACCTGTATTGCACCATTTGTGTTAGTAGCCTATGCCCCATACCTGCAATACAATGCATGCATGTTGCACCGTTGCACTGCACTGCCATGGTATGTGCAATATACACCACAGGTTAACAGACCATCACTGACCTTTGTACATCTGCCACTGATGCTTTGTGTTGTCTACCTCCCCTATGTGTGAGGACATGAGTAGTAGGGTATGTCGACTGCATACTATGTTTGCCTGAGCCCTAGCTTGCATATCTTTCCCAAAGCAATGCATTTCTGTTCCACATTATTCCACCTGCCCTTGAGCTGAGTGTAGACATTGTGTATGTGGCTGTACACACATGTTTGATATGGTTGTCCCTACTTTGCAATGGTGCCACAGACCAGCACAGGTTTACAGTACACTGGCCTGCTGTGTGGTGTATGACCTTGCCAATCACATATAGTATGACATGTCTTCTGCTGATGTGTTGAATGACATGCATACATGTGTAACACAATGGTGTCCTTTCCAATCTACAGTACGGTAATGGTTCCCCAATGCAGAGACGTGTTATACTAACATGGGCCTTCAGCTGATCAATGTTGTCTGTCTAACCTACAAATATGCAGGGACATACTACACATTGAGCTAATGTGCTTAGCCATTGCAGGGCATCATGTGGCTTCACAATTGCTATACAGTGTGAGATACTGACACAGTTCATAGCCATGACTATGTTCACATACGATACATATCTAATGTGGAATGTGACCCATGTCACTAAGGTGTATACACAATAAACCCTAATGTGGAATGTGTGACACAGGTCACAGAAGGGTATAAGGATGACACCCCTGCACATCTGCAAACATATTACTGATACCTGGCAACTATGCCCACACATGGCTAACTTAAAAAGTACTCTATGTCCTACATGCCATCTGTGTACCTCACACACATGAGGAGCAGGCATGACAGTGATGTCTGACACCAGCAAGGTGAATGTACTGTAAATGTGGCTTGATGTGGATGTATGTGTATGTTGTGCAACACATGTATGTATTTGGATACTGTATAGGTGAATGCTTCCATGCCATGGCACACTCCAGATGTTCAAGACATGTTATGTGGTGGTTTCATGTTATGCTTACACAAGCTGTGCACAGGCCTGTATGATATTTAGTGTTTCACATCTGCAATATCACCATTACACACAGGCCATAGTTGTATTGTGTTGAGCCAATGTACAACAGGGTGTACACACATGTACATCACTTCTACTGTGTGTTTTGCTTCATGTCTCTGGCCATCCTCCCTGGCCATGTGTACACTTGTTCAGTCTAATGGTTGTGATGGCCATATTATTTCACATGTCAGTGTTATCCCATATGACATACACCCATAGATGTCATATGCTCCACTGAGGACAGGGTTATGCAAAGGGTGGTATGTATGGAATGTGAGACATGTTTTGCAGGATAGTTGAGCAGTGTTGCAGTCAGCCCACTACATGTCATGGACATGACTGATAGCACATGACATTGTGTGACATTCATAACAAGGGTATATTCCACAAGGGTTTATCCTGTGGGCTGGGCATACTCCAGCTCTAACACGTTTAGTGTGTGTGCACACATATGCTCTCTGTACAGTACTGTTCATATTCCCAACATGTGTAATGCTGATATGTAGTACCTGTCCCTACAGTGGAACACACCTCCAACATTGTATTCACTGTTGTCCACACATCTAGCAATGACAGTTTGGAAGGTTTAGTGTAGGTGTTTCATATAGTCTTCAATTGTTTCACATAGGTAAACAGTGTGATGCATTGCAGGTCTGACCAGTGTCCATTACCAGGACCACCATACATTATGTACGTGTGTCATGGCAGATAGCATGCAAGTAATATGTTCCGTGCATTATCAAGCCTGGTAAATAATAATAATCTCACCTGACACAGGCTGCTGTCACTGCAAAATGCCAGTGGTACCTAAACAGGAGTGTCACAGCAGTAAGATCATTATCCACACCTGTGCGGTAGCTGCAGGGTGCAATGTCTATGTTAGCATATAAGCCAGTACAATACACTATACTATGGAGTATGCACATATGTGCATACATAGAGTAGCAGACTATAGTATGTGGCATGTGTGCATACATGCCTTGCATATGATGTTACATTACATATTGTACAGTAACACATGTAACTATGTGATATATGGTTGGGTTTTATGTGCAGTAGTGACTTACCAGGCAACTCCAGGCTCAGTGGTTGAGAGACACCCACCTCTGCAATGCCAGCTAAAGCTTGTGGATGGAGGTCTGCAGGTTTCCCCAGGTTGGCCAGTAGCGCCTTGGTACGTGCGAGTGGGGGCTGGGTGAGTGCCCACCCACCTGTTGCACCTTGTTCTCTGGTGATTGCATTAGCACACTGTTTCACCCATCTTATCAGGTCAGTGCAGTGTCGGCTCACCTGCTGATAGGTGTGATTGTGACTGCCAACATCATTTACCCTCCTGCAGAGTTCCTCTCACAGGGCATCTTGCTGCCATGCATCCTGTGGCACATGGCCGAAGAAAGTTGTGTAGTTGTCGAGGAAGTATGGAATGAAGACCTCATCCTCCAAGCGGCTGTACGGCAGCAGTCTGCTATGTGGAATACCTGGAAGACATAAGGATGAAGACAGGTCACAGTAACTCACAGAGAAGTACAGCAGTACAGCTGAACATACATGTGTATCACATTTATTAAGATTACAAATTAGTCTTTGTGGATCTACATGACGCTAACACCACTAACATGTATAAGTCACACACATTTGACACCTATTGATGATGTGATGTTATCACCATATATGTGTGTGTCATGTGATGACATTGCTCATACACCATGTGGATGTTGTCTTGATGTGGGCATGTCTGTTTGCCTGTAGTGGTATCTTTACCTATCAGCACATGCCTGGATGTGTTCACATTAATGCAATTGACCTTAATACTGTGTATATGCCACATATATGGTCATACATAGCCGTTAGGGACATGACCTGTGACCCTGCAGACTTGCAAGCATGTATGTGTTTTGCCATATACATCTATATGGCACTGTACAGCTGTGTAGCATCCTGCCATGTATTGCCTGTGTTGCACATGTGTTACACATGGGACAATAGCTAGCCTGATGGTATTTGCAGGGTTGGATATCAGCTATGGCATGTATGGTCATAGTGATCTATTAGGCTATATGCCCTGAGCCATTTATGAGCCTAGGCAGACAGGGTACCTAGCTGTAGGAAACAGATAGGTAAGTTTCAATGGCCAGTTCAAGCAGTACCACAGAAGCGATACACATGGTTACTGATATATTTGGCATGCAGTCATCACACCATGTCACAGAGAGGGGCGATGTGCAGCTTCGCCGGACAAGGATGCATAGTATGGCAAGAGTATATTAAGTGTATGGGACAGGGATCTGTCAGGCATATTGTGATCCTTGTACTAGAAAGGTGGATGTTCATGATGTATGTGGTTATTTGGGATCAGGATGGGTTAAGTGTAGCATGTCCAACACCTCTGGGTTGGACATGGCTTTATTCAGGGTAGGCTGCAAGCTACATAATGTAGCTAGGGATTGTGAAGGGCAGTGTAGGCCATCTACACATGGGCAATAACCCTTAAAGGAAATATGTGATCTATTATGGGTCACATGGGTGTTGAGTATGGCTGAGCAGTTATCTCTATATTCCTGGATGGCACACTGTCATGATTAGGGGTGCCACATATGACTACCTGTCTTTTGTGGTGACGTAACTATCAAAGGGAAGTACTGTCCAGCTGCATCCCATACACACAGTTGCCATTATGTTGACTGCTGCCTAGGTGGTAGTTAATGGGTACAGGGTTTACAACATAGGGGATGACAATGCAATATTTAGTGTCAGATTGTAGCCATACATCACACATCACACATCTGACACACTAAGGCCCTTCTGTATGTTGAACACAGCACACAATGAGTCGACTATTGCTCCTAGTTTATAGTCATTTGCAGACATCAATAGGCTGTTGTCTTCTGTGTTAGTCTATGTGGTACAGATAACAAAGAGGGGAAGTACCAGGAATGACCCCTGTATTACTGTGGCTGGCATTGGTTTGATGTGCATTTATTCATCAGACACCTTCTGTAGTGTGGGTTCTGCCAGCAGTCCACTTGCCAACCACTCCTGTGACATTGGAATATACACCTAGTTTACTGAGTGTAGCTGGAGCACAGTATGGGTGATGTCCTAAGACCTGGCAGGGTCATGATATGCAGTGTGAATCAACCCTACTGTCATCTACATCTGTACCAAGTACATAATTTACATTGACCACGGTTCATGGCCATACAGACCAGACTCAGCAGTGTAGTTGTGCACTATGTCCCATTATCAATGGTATCTCCCCCTTTGTGGGGTGTGATATCTGTTGCTGTGCACCATTCAGTGTGTACACAGCCTGACATGGAGCTATGATTGAACATGTATGTGGATAGCTGAATGTTCTTACATGTGTGTAGTATACACCCTGGGATGTTGACAGGTCCCATGAAAGCTGTATGTATGGCATTAGAGAGTGCAGCTTGTACCTGCATAGTCATTAGTACAGAGACCCGGTAGTGTACATGGATATTTTACTAAGTGTACTTGTTGGGGGTGGAGGTGGGAGTGGGTTTAGGTTCTCTGAGACCCTATCTGGATGAGCGGGTGCTATTTCTGTAGGTGCAGTACTTCCCAAGCCATAGTGCTGTGCAACAGGGCAGGTCTTGTTGTTGCCATTACGATTAATGACACAGCTATAGAATGCTCTGTGCTTGGCCTCCTAATATGTGGCTGATTGGTTTCACCGTAGCTTTGCGTGGTTTTATATGGTGTATCTGCATCTTACTGAGGATGACCAGGGATCACCTACACTCATATGTGTTCACTCTTGCAACAGTTACTACCTTCTGTGGTACAGATTAAAGCATGGTACCACCAGTTTGCCTACTTGTTTGTGTTGGGTTGACTCCTAGTTCTGTTTCAATGGCACAATCACTGCACATATGTGACTGCTTAAGGTTCATTTGTGTAGGATTCAGCATTTGCACATGCATTATCCATCTGCATGGGTGCCATGGCACTCACCACTCTGCTCTTAGGAAACATAACATTGGCATTGGAGACTAACTATGTGTAGCATATTACGGAGTTAACCAATAAGTGGTCGATCACCTCAGAAATGGTACGTTAGTCCAGCCGGGAGTCGCAGCTTCACCTCCAGTAAAAGATAACTCCACTCCTTCACAAAAGCATATCCACAACGCCAGAGTGAAAATGATACTTTTATTAGTAAAAAATTGCAAAAGCCAAATTCCACAACTGAATAACGGTTAAGTGCTTTCACCCATAACATATGGGCTTCTTCAGAACACCATGTCTATTTTCAAGATGCCTTATATTACTTTTTTGGTGCCAAAATCAACAAATTCAAACAATTGCATTCTATAAATTAAAGCACTATTGCCCTTTTGTATGCGTCACTCTATCCATGCAATTGCATATGCTCTGAATCCTAAAAATGTGTCAAACTATTAAAACTATTAAAAAACTGGTTGGTGACAAATAGATTATACATGTGCACACACAAATATATATACAATACATATAGGTAGTTGTATATTCACATCTCTTTTTATTTTTTATTCTTTATTTTTATTCTTATTCTTATTTTTATTCATATTAATACATATAGTTAAGCCTTTCAACAATAGATAATATAGGTTTGCAAATTTTGGTGGTTTTGTCATTATATGTATGTAATATGAAACAATATGTATTTCAGCTAGTATTCGACACGTATTAAGTTTAGTAGCAATTAATTACAAAACCGTTTAATATTGGTCACGTTCAGGAAACTGATAATCAGGTTTTACTTGTCATTTGTTTTTATATTTTACACATAGAGATATGTGTGAATATAGTCAATGATTATATATGTATTAGTTAGTACACAATAGTATTATAATGTCATTGTACATAATCAAGTAGTTTTTTTTAACTGACAGCTGAATGTTACCAATACTCTGCTATAGAAACTGACGTTACAGTTTTACGTTCAATGGAAACATAGTAACGACAGCAGAGTTTATATAATAGTGGTATATATTTTAAAACAATACCAGCAACATAGCTAGTATTTGATCAATGTCTTTTTAATAGTTTTTTAAATAGTTTTAATAGTTTGACATATTTTTAGGATTCAGAGCATATGCAATTGCATGGGTAGAATGACGCATACAAAAGGGTAATATCACTTTAATTTACAGAATGCAATTGTTTGAATTGGTTGATTTTGGTGTCAAAAAAGTAATATAAGGCATCTTGAAAATAGACATGGTGTTCTGAAGAAGCCCATATGTTATGGGTGAAAGCGCTTAACCGTTATTCAGTTGTGGCATTTGGCTTTTGCAATTTTTTAGTAATAAAAGTATAATTTTCACTCTGGCGTTGTGGATATGCTTTTGTGAAGGAGTGGAGTTATCTTTTACTGGAGGTGAAGCTGTGACTCCCGGCTGGACTAACGTACTGTTTTTGAGGTGACCGAGCACTTATTGGTAACTCCGTAGCACATGCATTTGTTTAGCCACATTTCTTGTATTTATTCAGTATGTGTAGCATACTGTTAGCCCTGTTTGTGTGACTACTGTGATCCAGGTCAGAAGGGTCGATGGAATCCAACATGCATTGAGCGCAGGTGTTGGTACATGAGGAGTCTTCCCAGCTCATAATGGAATAGTTGAGAATAGCCAATATTATGGTTCATTCTCAGACCTAGTCTTCCCCATTACTACACATTATGACAGTTGGGAAGTCCGCGGCCTGGTGGGTGATCTGTCTCAAGGTGCATTTTGAATTCCACTGTGGCACAAAGGTAGTTGCTCAGCATAATGCATCTGATGTTATGCAAGTGCAATTAGTGTGGGGGTGTACATATCCTTCAGGAATATGGACAAACCTGCAGCCCGTGTGTTCCAATAAAGGATAATGGGAAAAGGTAAGCTATGTGTTATAACATGGTCATGCAGGTGTGCTTTCCGGAGCATTAAAACATGTCTCAGCCACTGCACAGATATGTTCTCCATGATAGGGATGGACATATGTGTGTCCATATAGTGTTTCTGACGTGTATCATTGTATAGCGAGACCTGCAGTTTATTGCTTGGCTGTCCCTGAAACAGCAGTGGACCCTCACCTGAACCATGCATGATGAAGGCACTATAGGGGAAGCATGAGCCCTAAGTTGTATCCAAATTCCCAGGGGTAAAAGGTGCAGGCCCTGTCTGGCAAAGCATCATAGTCTGTCAACCATGTTATCCCAGGATGACAGATACTGGATACCCTGCGACATGCACCACTACACTAGACAATTGTGGAATACAATCCTTTTGTCCTTGTACTGCAGTATCATTCTGGCCAATGGCAGAATGTTACCCAGGCCTTGGGACATTCCTGCATGGGCTACAAGACCTGATAGTTCTACATGTGTTTCCATGCAGTACAGGCTACGGCATCACAGGTCCTGCACAACAACATGGAATATGCCAGAGCCATGTGTAGAGTTTAAAAGGTGGTCTGAGTGTATGTGTATGTGGCTAATCATGGCAGACAGGCAGCTGACAGTATGAATGCCCTCATATAGGTTGGTGTGTAACATAGTGCTAGAGCTTGCATTCACAAATGAGTACTGTTGGGCATGTTTCCAGTCATGTGTTCAGAGGTGTGGCACAATAATACACACTATGTCATACAGTTTGTCTATTTTGGTGCCTGTCTCTTCCTGCTTGGGGGGGTCACTTGTTTGGCCAGATACTTAGATGCATCTGTGAATGTGTATGATTTCTAGTTATGTGTGTGGGTGTCCATACTATGTTCTGGTAAGGGTATATGTTGGTTGTGTTGATGAGCTGCATGTGTTAACCAACACCTCATGACTGTCCAGTCCAGTCATGGCTGTAGACTGGGCTGCCTTCCATCTCACCCCTGTAGCTGCATCCCAGACAATGTGTGGGGTGTGGTGTTAGGTGGGTCTGGCAGTGTACATGGCATAGAGATTACATTCCCCCAGGATGGCCACATACACAAAGCTGACATTAGGAAACACAAGTAGCTGACTAGTGGACATGCCTGTATGTGCAGTCAGTACTACAAGTACCAAGTACTGTATTTAGTTTACGTATTGCCTATGAAGATGTTTTAGACAGTGATGCTCACATGTAAATATTTGTGTTATGGACGTGACAACACTGGCTATTACGGAAGCATTGTAGTTACATTTAGCAGCAATCCTCCTCTGAGGATCAAATCACATCCTGTTAGTTGATTACAGATGATGCAAGTGTCTAGAGATCTGTTTCCTTCTCTGGGTATATACTCACATATCCATCTGGACCATGAGCTCTGTTGGGCACAGACATCCACTCCCCAAACAGAGTCATGCATCAATAGACTCTGATGCCACTATCAACATGATCAGGATATAATCAGATAGCGTGAGCCATCACCTATGATGCTGCTATTACTCATGAGCATCTGTCTCCTACATCTTACACACCAACTGCAGATGTTACACTGGAGTTAAAGATGATATGCAACCTGTTTCATTACCAGTGCTGTGCACTACCTTACATACAGTGTATGCAGGCGGCTGTTAGGTTGGCAATGAGAGGTTGGGATACACAAACCTGGTAGTTCAACCAGTGTGTCTGTACTCTCAATATCCACTCTATGTAGGTGTGCAGATAGCCATTTGTCCCAGCCCTGTAACAAGGATCACAACACATTTGCATAACATGTACACATGCACAGCTATTATTGCTTGCAAACGATAGTAGAGAGGTGGATATTGCATGTTATGTGCCTGGATAGTGACCTGGCTCTTCCAATTATCTTTGCTATCATGCTGCTAACCTGTCAAATGAATACAAATGCTATGTATTCTGTCATTGAGTATTGTAATTGCCAATAGACATAACTACTATTTGCATAACATAACAGAACCACTATGTAGAATAGAATACAGATCTGCCTAGAATATTGTGCATTACACAGTTACTGGCACAATATCACACAATGCACACTATATTTGCACAGTAAGCTCACCTTTAACATGTTCATCTTACTTATACACCCATACATATGTCGACTGTTACAATATATCGACATATACTACCCCACTATAGCACATACTTGTTGGACCAATCCTGACACTGACAGTGGCTGGAAGTGAATTGGTGGGTTCCAAGCCCATATCATCCCTTGTGGTGTATGTGGAGTGTGTTGTGTGGCCTACAGCAGTACACACATAGAATACTACAAGCATTACTACTGCTCAACAATACATTGCTACAAGATAGCTATTTCCACTATATGCATTGATTACACTGTAATTCTTACAGTACAAATAATACATACACAGACATACTTCATGTTATACATACCATCTTAGTAATCGGAGGTGTTAATAATTAGTGTAATACTCATTTTCGGTTCGTCTTTCAGTGTTTGGTACTGTCCTTCAGGTAGATACAGATGGTTTAAATATGTGACAAGGAAACCTTTTATAGTTACAGATCAGTAAAATGTTCTATCCCGATGGCCAATTGATGTTCCTAAGTAGCTAATTACATGCACATCAGCTGCACTGCTACTGCCTCAGCCAATACCATGGCTACAGTGGAGTTTAATTGAGTACTGCACTTGGGCATTGTCCCTTTGCCTTACTTGTGAGGAAGACAGCATGGAAGTTTTGTTTGGAATCTATTGCAACAGCTGTATTGAGACGAACAGTAATATATTATGTGTAATGCCTAGAGGAGTTGGTCTAAATGTGAGTATTGCTGTTATATTTCTGAACATTGTCTGTACCTAATACTTCTGCATATGTGTCAGTCTGGCCAGGTTGTTTGACCAGCTCAAGGCTGCATAGCTATGCATATAATGTTAGGGGGTTTACAGTGTGCTTACCAGACATATTTAGTTTGGTGTTACTGTGTATCATACGGTGCTAATAATCAGTACTCGGTAAAACTTCCTGGTGTACGAACCTTTCAGCCCATTGAAATGGGATTAGTTCATACAAACCCTGTTACATCAGCAGCTGTCCAGTTGTATAACGGCAACTATTTCACATATGGCCATGTTAGTGTGTCTGTGTCCAGGTTTGTTAGGTTTTAGCAGATATTGTACAGTAGTTGCATAATTGGTTATGGTATGACAGAATGTATTGATGTAATTATTTCGGTTGTGGGAAGATGTTGGGGGGTGTACATAGCACATGCACGTGTGTAGAAACCCCTTTTATACAACGTCTATATTTGTGTGTGGGTGTTGTTTCACTATGTGAACACTTATCCCTTAGTGGACTAATACTATGTTAATTGCAGGCTGATTCATTAAGGCACTATTAAATGCTTCCTGTATAGCATGCAGGTACTGTTAGTCCTTGAATCCTTTTGGCAATACATCGGAATGTAATAAAGATTTGCAAAATGAAAGCTGTTTGTGTAATTCTGTCATGGAAATTTGCAGTCAATGCAGTTGTGTCGGTGACTGTGTCCATAGAACATATTTGTAATAGTGTATTGGCATATACTCTTCATATGTTATGTTCATATTGTTTTGAGGGGGGCGTAATGTGTGATTGGTATGGTCCATGTTACACTCAGATATGACCACTTCGGATGCTGTCTACAGACATGTATGTAAATGTGTGTGTGTGTATATATATATATATATATATATATATATATATATATATATATATATATATATATATATATATGTGTGTGTATATGTATATATATATATATATATATATATATATATATATATATATATATATATATATATATATATATATATATATATATATATATATATATATATATATATTTAGATATATACATTATTGCATACATTTATCTGTACCTCCATAGATGTGTAGATGTTTTAACCTATCTATATATTTACATATACATGTAGACCTGTATATATATCGACATGTCTCTATGTATCTCTCTCTGTCTCTATGTGTATATATATATAAATATATATATATATATATATATATATATATATATATATATATATATATATATATATATATATATATATGTGAGCATACACCTTTAATTGGGTACATGGCGGGTTGTCCTATTTCAACACATTCCTCCCTTTTGTGTTTTAACCTGTCTGCATACACAACTGGGATAGATACATCCCAGGTAGCTTAGTGTTAGGTTACTCTGAGAATGGAGTACATGGTTGCGGGTTCTACTCCTGGAAGGTGTTATTATTTTACCTCTCAAGGTAGGGACAGTGTGAATAACGCACATTTACGCAGTTGTGAGCAGGTTTGCCTGTGGTCTGGTGACTTTAAGCAAAGTTCAAATGTGTGAAGCGCTTCTCCGTTTACTATGTTGCAGCGCTGCTTACCGTCCTGCAAACACATGGAAACATGCTTACAACTGCTTAAGAGTGCTTTAATCTATCTGCATACAAAAGCCCCTATTCTGGCCCTTAAAATAACCTAATAGCCCTTGCACGTCTTGAACCTGGGACCATGAACACCACAGTCACTGTCCTTATCACTAAGGCATCTAAGATATGCACAGATGTTATGGTGTTTAGAATATACATTGTACTACAGACATTCCTCACTACTGAAAACAAATGTGACAATCAGTTGGTGTACATATCTCTGATACATGTTAATGTTCATATGTTTGTGAAAGTAGGTGCTGCAATGTGACATGACAGGGTGTACTATGAATGAGTAAGGTTCTTGCTTTGTGTCCTTTTTATATTGTCCCCATACTCCATGTATGCCCCTCCAGTTTACTTATTGGACATCCGACCCAGGTCCTCCTTGATGCATGATTACATTACTCATCATTCCTCCCCCACCCCAATCTTTACATACACACAAACCACCCCTTCTATGGTGAATTAGGTTAATATTAATTGTTATAATACCAGAGCTGCATGCATTTTATGTACACTCCAATTCCTTTGGAATGCTTCTGTGTCACGAAGTGTGTTCATAGATGCTTATATATATGGCTATTGATGTAACTGTATAATATATATATATATATATATATATATATATATATATATATGTGTGTGTGCAGACATCACTGATATATCTATATATATATATATATATATATATATATATATATATATATATATATATATATATATATATATATATAAACATATATATTTCATATTAGTTTGTAACAGTAACACATCTGTAGACTGGAATGCGTTGGTTCACAAACTGCAGTACATTACAACGTTCTGTACATATGTACACAAAGCCACTATCCCATTTGTGATTATAACAGTGAAATGCATATGGTATAAGATGTAGTCTCAGGAATATGAAACATGTGTACACCTGAGATAGCTTTTTGGTATGTCCCATGACTATAGTGTGCAGGGTCCAGGGTTCAACACCTGAGATGCTTTACGAATGTTTTTTACTGCGGAATAAGGCTCATTAAAGCAGTTGTAAGCATGTTTAAAATTGTTTGTGTGACATTATAGCAGCGGTTAAACACAGTTAAACAAACGCTGTAACGTATAACCTGTCCGTGCAAACATGGCCACATCTGCTAACTACTCCGGATATATACCTGTCAGTGAAGTAACATCTCACTATGTGCTGACATGACATTACATTCTCTGTTGACTGTACTCTCCTGCACACTTGGGTTTATATGGGTGATTTGAATGTTTATTATACAGACGATTACTACCTATATATGCAAGCTGTGGTTAAGGTATACTTTTGCACATGATAAACATCCCTGCCTTTATTGGGATTGTAACCTCGAATGCACAGATACTATGCGGATGCTGTTACCCTTACACTGTTGACAATAATGTTGCTTCCACTTATTTCCTATTTAGATGATTTCTATGTGTAAGTTAGGCTAAGCAAATGGCGGGAGCCCCCAAACTCACTGAGCTTCACGTACTCTTGACATAACAATATATAACAAATGTGCTGTGAGCCAATACATTACATTCCTAACTGCAGTAGGCATAGCCCCTCACTGACACACTTCAAGGGAAACATTGTTGTGTGAATGGGTAACAGACTATACACCCCTGGGATCATGTGTCCCAGAACCATACAGCCAGGGGGTGGGGGAGTCTGTCCAGTTTGATAGCTGCAAGACCTGTTGGGGGAATTGACTAGTGTTGAATTGCCACATTAACATGCCCTCTTTAGATCACTAAGTGCCCTTATCACCCTCCACAACTCCAGTCTTCAACAGCTTCCAGCAACTCTGCCTGGAATTGCTTCATTGGCTATGCTTGACAGAGGCTCAGTTACTTCATCAATGGTGTGGGGAAGGCCAACACATTGTTGCTATGCTTCTAATTTACCTTGGGCAGATAGATAGTAGGCTATCTGTGAACCTCTAACATGCAGGCCATCACAGCCATAATATGTGAATAAACAGACCTTCAGATCACAATATACAGTGTGAACTTCCATGTACTCAGGAAACAGTTGAGTACAGCAAAAACATACAGTAAACTGATACTTGGTCACTCCAAAAGCCTTTCTTGGAAGCTAGAAGACTTGTATAAGTTTAAGGCTTTCTATTGCTTACCACTAGGTTACCTACAGGGGAAATGAAAAACAAGCACAGATGGGGAACATGCATTCAATGATACCATACCGGCCTATGTGTCAGCCTTATGCTTTGGAATACTGGCCACGGCTAGTGGCACCCCCTTGGTGCCTTACTTAGGAGAGTCTTGAAGGTGAATACCAGCTCTGTAAACAGCACAATAGCAGATTCAATGAGGTTTATTCTACTCAACACCAGGGGTTGTGATCACAGCATGCATGCACGCACTCAAAGCGCTCCTCAGGATGGACAACATCAACATCTGTGCATTAACTGAAATCTGTCTTAAGGCTCCTGAGAGCACACCAGCACTACCAGACTACAACCCATACCACACATTTCAGCCACAGAACATGGACTGACAGACATGGAGGGGCTGTATCCATATTCATCATGGATACCTACACCTCCAGGTTAGTGGGGCAGCATGATACTTCTGTGATCATCCATGTGCAGCTAACATCAGCCACAACTGCAATGTGGAATTTGACCTGCTACAGATCATCCTCCATGACCCAGGACCTCCATTCCACCTAACTGGAGACATTGGAAAACACAACAGTCCAAATGCACACTCTGGCATTGGTCGATGTCAACTGCCATGCAATTAACTGGGAAACGTACTCCAGTACTCACTTCCAAAACCAGCGCTTCCTGGAATGTATCATCTCATCTCATATGCCCTGTATCAAGTAATAACTTCCCTAAAGTTTGGTGGAATCTACTAGATGCGGTCATCACCAACATGGGCAACATGTGCACCACAGTGGAGGTTAACCGGTCACTAGTTAATTCTAACCATGAACTATTCACGGTTTCCACACCCTAGCATCTTCCCCACCCACGGATACCACAGTGTGTACCTTTCCTACAGCTAAATTTACACTACTAGTGACAGGGGTGGGGGTTTTCACAGCCCCCATGCTAAGGGGGAAACACTGCTAAAGATACAGACATATTTACAAATGCAGTCTATAAGCACCTACATGGATGTATGGATCGTGCCATCACTGTTAAGCCAAGAATCACTCATCCTAGACAAGGACACTGGTCTGGTGGACCTCTGCAATAAACTGGCTATACTACAGACATAGGACAGTGTTCCAGACACACAGCAAATCCCACGAAGGGCAGACATCTGTGACCACTATTAGTATGATACGTAGGTCCCTCATGACATCATCCAAGGCTAACATCAGCAGGAGAATACGCAAGGATTTGAAAGATAACCACAAAGCCTTCTTGGTCTATGTCAAGGATCTATGTGGTGACACGCAGATTCACACTGTGCCAGTGAAATATAGCACAAAATATGCTGACCCTACTGATATCACCAACATCCTTGCAGATACAGTCGGTGCATACTTCACCCCCTAAAGAGCCCACAACACTACCCAAAAGGTACAGTATCCCAACCATCAGAGACACACAAGTGGAAATGCCCCTCTCTAACAGCAGAACACAGCATCAGTGGAGGCAGATTTTGACCCAGACTGCATCTTGCAAACTGTACAAGAAAACCTGCCCCCCCACCTAATTAAGCATTCCAGTCTCAGCCTCTCCACAGGCTACATGCCCATGCAATGGCATGTGGCAATGCTTATTCTACTCCATCATGGAGAAATCACAACTGACCATGGTGACTACCACCCCATAAGCCTGTCTAGCCTGGCCTGTAATGATAGTTCACATTCTCATGGCACTCATTAACAATGATATTGGTAACCTTCGAACACGTGACCCAACCCAGGTCAGCTTGGTTGAGTGCAGTTCATGCCTACTGAACCTGTTTGATGTCTTACATACAGTTACCAAGATGTTAGATGACAGGGGAGGTGGTTCACACATACTACCTGGACCTCACCAAGGCTTTTGACACCATGCCCCACTCAGGTATTATTGATAAACACACCAGACTCAACATTCACCCATACATCACAGGTTGGGTTGCCAACAGGCTTACACACAGAACCCACATGGTATGACTAGCGGTCTCTAGGTCCAACTCTTGAACAGTCAGGACTGGTGTCCAACAGAACTCAGTCCTGGGAGCCCCACTGTTTGACATATACGTCTCAGATGTACAGGCAAATACAAGTGGACTATGGCAGACCATGTTTCGCAATGACTGCAAACTGGGAGCCATGATTGATAGTCCAGCTGACACGAACATCCCTCAGGGGCCTCACAGAGAATGTCACAGGGTGCCAATGACACGGCCACCAGCCAAGTGCCACTAACTGCATGGTCATTTCATTGTGGAATTGGCACCCACATATTAACACATGAGTGGCAGCCACTTTAATACAGATGAGGTAATGGGGTATCTGGGGACTAAGGTAGATAGTGTTCTCCCCTATGACAATCATATCTCCACAGTAGTTAGGACATCCTTCTATGTAGGCCATCTGACTACTTAAGGATTCCCATCTAGACATATTGGGGTTATAGTGCCCCTTTACTCATCACTCATCAGTCCCATCATAGGGTATAATAACCTATGTGGGATGTACCTCAGAGGACATGTCCATTAACTGGGGGGTCCACGAATGTACCTCACCAAGAGGAATACTGGCCTCCAACATATGACCTATGCAGTCAGACTGAATAAACTCCTGATTTACTCAGTGGCATCTCATTTACCCAGGGATGATTTCCACTGACCACCACAGCCATGTTAAACTCAGGCTTGATGGATATACTCCCCCTATTGGAAGCCATGTCACAGTGAGCTACACAATGTAGTGAGCTGACCTTGCCACAACAATAACTGGAAGATGCTGGAGGGACAGCTTCCTGTCACAGACACTCCCCATACTTTAGAACAACATCCCTAACTACATTATACCGAGCCCCTCACTAACACTCTGCAAGGGAAACCTTAAAGGGTGGATGGGGAACAGTAAATGCACCCCAGGGGATCCTGCCATTGGCTCTGCTCCACAGAGGGATGGTTAAGGAATCAATGGGGTGTCAAAAGCTGACACATTTTGGCTGGTCTTATGAATGGCCTCTGGCAGTTGGCCAAGTACCTACCTATGAATCTATACATACAGTATCTGCATATGTTGATAGCTTAATTTACTGTTCAGGTGTTGAATTACCTTCGGCCAGTGGCTGTTGTGTGTGCAATAGTTGAGGGCTGCCTATGTTGGATGCACACAGTAGACTGCCTATACATGACAATTTACAGGTAGTCTTGTGTGTGTGCCATCCATTTTTACTGTGTGTGCAGGTGGAGTAAGGTGTCAGTGCCTAGATGCCAACACTGTCAGTGTGTGTGCTATACATTCCCTTTTTGCCAAGGCATGGGCATACTGGGCACACCTCCATCTGCCTACTGGGGCTGGCTCAGGGTGTTCATGGTCTTAGTACCTCTGTGCCTGTGGGCCCTTGGCAATGGTGGTGAGCTGTGAGGGCCTTCACCATTCTGTCCCTGATGCAGCTGTTTCCGCAGGACCATATTGTGTAGCATGGCACACACTTTGAAGATGTGGCAACACATGCCTGGAGGGTACTGCAAGGCTCCACCAGATATGTATAAGCAACGGAACCATAATTTCACACTCTATGATGATTCTGGTTTGTGTGTGTGCCTCATTATGGGATTCCTGCATGGGTGTGTGTGCATTTCTGATGGAAGTCATTCATCCACGGTTCCAGTGCATAGCTAGCATCCCCCACCAGGTGGTCATTTGGGATGCCCCCCCCGGAAAATAACTGATACAGCTGTGAGGCATGCCAGATGTGGGAGTCATGATATCTTCCAGGACGGTCAGCACACACATCCATGATAATGCCCTGGGCATTGCACATGACCTGGCAGTTGATGGAGGAGTATCCCTTATGGATTATGTAGTGCCTTCCCTGCTCACTGGGTGTTGACTTGATGTGTATGTGTGTGCAGTCTATTGCACTCAGTACCTCCGGGTACTCTGCCACATGGTGGAAGAGACGCATATTCCTGGCCAACCCCTCCTGCGTTCGGGGGAAGTATATGTGCTCATTCGCATGTGGTAACATGGCATCCAGGAACTGGTGTAGTACCCTGGATGCCGATGCCTGTGAGATACCCATGATATCCCCAGTTGGTCTTTGAAAGGTACCTGTAGCTAGTATTCTCAGGCTTACACATACCTTCACATCCACTGGGATGGGTTCCCCTCTGTTTGTTCTGGCTCTGAGGCATGGCTGGCACAGCTCCATGATTTGCTATAGGGTGTCCCTCTCCACCCTGTAATGCTCTACTATCTCCAGATCATGTAGCCCCTGGTAGGTTAGCCTGGGTCTGAACACTCTCCTCCTCCTCGGGTGTCTGCGGTGGTCATGTGCATCATCCTCCACACCACCTTTAGTCTCCATCTGTATACACCACTGGTGCAGAGTGTATGGTAATACACAAATGTGTGTGAGGTGCTTTCACACTTTATAGTATTGTGCTATGGATGCTGCTGATGTAAGTGGGTTTGTATGAACTATTCCAGCTGCTGCATGTCTTAATTATGGGTTTTGCAATGAGTATTGCAAGTGTGGGACCTTTATTGTGGAGATCTACTTGCCTGCCTTGATTAATCTGTTGCCCTTTAATTCACTTTTAGACCTGGATCCCCTCCCATTATTAGGCATGCATCCACCTGCCATCTTTCTTGTTTTGTACTTTCCGTACCCAGTCATGGCGAAATGTGCCTTGTAGCTGATATACTGCATATCGCCTTTGTTCTGCTTTCACACTTTGCTGTTTTCTTTGCAGTACAGTCCCTCCCCTTCCCTGTTCTGCAGATAGCTGTTTGCTGCCTTTTCAGCTCTTGTCAATGGCCCACTGTAGGCTCCTAGATGTTAATTCGTGATTTGTACTCCAATTTCACTGCTGCAGCATTTCCTTATTTCTTTCCTATATCCTTCTTGTTTCAGCTGCAGTGCGTGACTTACGAGTGTTTTCATCTCCATTCACCTGCATACTCAGTTACCTTGTGTATTCTCAGCTAAGCATTGCTATGGGCGATTCGACACACCCCTATCCTGCAGCTTTGCCTGGCTAGGGGCAGACCGGTTTAGCAATGCTCCAATGTGCTTACAGCAATGGCGACACACCCCTCTCTTGATGTCATCTTTATGTCAAGGGCTCACCTCGGTGTTATAACGCTACACTATGAGGTGCATCCTTACACCAGTGGGGAGTCTGCGATTCACTATTACTCCTCTCATTTGCATGACATTGCCCACTAATTCCTAGCTACTGCGCATAACACTGTCACTGTCCCTTAGCAACCCTTGCACCATGAATATGGTGCAGCATGCCTGCCATTGACTATTATGGGGAAATTGTGATATATGTTTCATTGCAGTTTTATTCTATATTTTTATATATTCCTTGCGATCCCCTTTGTGCACCGCTGCCCTGTGCTTCCACGTCGCGATAGTGCGACTATATATATTAAATGTTAATTTTATATATTGTACATGTTTTTTTATGCCAATGGCTATATATTTAGCCATTGGCATATATTAACATTATAATACATGTGTTTGGTTGGCTGTCATGGCTACAATTTTATGTTTGCAAAAATGTAAACAGTTTTCTACGGTTTACATTTCTGCTTGCTTGCACTACGCCTGCACCACTTCCTGAATCGCTACATACCTTCATTTGCATGCTACACTGCTGTACATGGGGTAGTTAGCATACATGGCTCAGGAGTTGTGCGGGTGTAGCGCACGCAGTTAGTGCATTTGGAAACAGCTCATACCTGAATCACTCGCCGGCCATATTTGGTGTTAGAATGTCGACACTACTCCTGCACCTGGCGCAAGCTTCATGAATCCCGGGGAATACCTATTCATAGTGCATTTACATTTTTTTAATTCCTAAATGTCTTCAGTAGGGGGGAATATGTTAATATTATCTTGTTTTTTGGAAACTTACTTGTTGCCCATAGTGCACTGAGATAAAACAACTTTTAAAATTATAAAGCCCTTCTCTCCTGTCAGACCAGATTTCCATTTACCTTCTTAAAAGACTCGTAACTAATATGGACTTAACATTTTTTTCACATTTGTTGCATGTTTTGTGAAACTCTTTCCTAATTATTAATAGAGGAAATGAATACAGTCATTAAGGACAAGTTCCAGATTCATCTATGAAGCAGACACTCTTACAACAAGACTTCTTGTCCCAAATATGTCCTCAAATCCTTGCCAATGCAGAGCTATTATAAACATGAACTAAAACTATTTGTAATCATACTAGAAGCCTGAATATTGAATGTAATATCCAGAATAGCCTAAAAAACTTACTACTAGAGCAAGGCAGATGTGGTGTATAGTTGTTGGTGCTGTTGTCAGGTCCAAGACAGAATGCAGAATGCTCTGTCTCATTGAGAGACTTCTTAAAACAATATCTAAAATATTACTGCTAGGATACCCTGCAGAATGTCATCATCTCTGTTTATCTGACTTCTAGTTCCCAGGCAAACCCCCCATTGCTGGCAATATTTAGCATCTACCTGTAAAAATACTCATATGAGGGCTTTTGCTCAGACCTTTGGCAGATGCTGGAAGTCATACAATAATTGTATTCTTTCATGCTTTCAGAGTAGCAATTAGTTCTCCCCAAAGACAATACAGAAAGTTTCCTAGTACATAAATTGTGTCTCTGGCAGCATTGAAACATCTTTATGCCCTAGCCTATAATGTAATTTAATTTCAGATATTTTTTTAAAAGTTTGCTGGACTTAGGTTAACCCCCTGGTTTCCTCTATTAACATATATACATTTAAACACTTAGTGCATGTACATTTCTGTTTTCTTCCAGTAGGGCACACTGTGGATAGATTTTAAGAACAAGCACTTTACAAATACCTTTTCAACGCAAACATCTGTACAGAGCAGTTCGATATACACATGACATCCAGTTCTAATACATTTGTAACACAAGCATCTTATATAAATTAGTTTGATATTCGCAAATGACTTATCTATAAAATTCCAGTTAGCTGTGCTGGCAGTACCTCCTTACATCACAACATATTCCAAGAACTCCATGATTTCTGTAGTTACAAAGTCCAGAAATGTTTGATTTAGGTCAGTTACACCCACATATACTATGATAGTGTCATATATGTACCTGTGGTGCAATGACTTGAGTGCATGAGTCATGTGGCAAATCCTGGCTTCTGACAAGCAACTGACTATGACCCAGCCCTTGCACAGCCTGATGAGTGGCATATCAGAGTGGAGTCACCTATGACTAGAATATAGGATTTTGTGGAGAGTTTCCTTATAGACTTTAGGTTTTCTTTATAATAGTCATAATGAGGCACTCCATAATAAGCAACAGATTTTGCAACAGATTCTTTTTATTTATCCTTTTCTGCTCCATCCCATGATAATACTGATGTCAGAAGCCACCAGTATTGGAGAAATGGGAGGGCAAGAGATGTAGATGACATTTGTCACCATGCATCCCATATCACCCCTTGTTGTGGTAGTATAACTGATGCACTGGTGAAGCTGTGCAATCAATGTTTGCACAGTGGTATGTGCACACACAGACTATGGTCTGCCAAAGACAGCAGGCAGACAGACAAGTGCACACACACACACACACACACACACACACACACACACACACACACACACACACACACACACACACACACACACACACACACACACACACATGCTACACTACATGCATTCTTTGGTAGGTCACAGCACTCATCTTGATTCTCTGTGCTGCCTACATTGCCACATGCCCATATCAAAGTTTTACTCTGCAGTGGATTGTATTTGCTCCTTCCTTCAGAGTAGGACAATCAACCTCAACCTCTTACATCTATACACTGCTGGCAAGCTCTTGTAGTGCCAGAATGCCATATGAAACCCACATCTATAGGACTGCAATCAAGGCTTCTGTTCTCAGTTCTGTAGAACTAGTGAAAGATTTTGTCAATAAATTATCTTTGCCATAACTTAGTAGGCATCCTTCAGTCCCAAAGGATCATGGGTTTGCATCTCTGTTGGACTAATTTTAGCAGCATATTCTCTGGCTGTGCAACCCAATCTGGGAGTAGCAGTCCTTTCTGCATTCTGAGCAGGCTTAAGGCAGATGTTGGTCTGGTATCACAGGCATGGATATTTCTAGGGACTTTATTTTCTGCTTGTCTCCTTGCCAAGGTGGTTTCTTACATAGTTAAAGCTTCCTTCACTTCTCATTTACTGACATACTTGCCTGAGGTGAGAGAATGTCAAGAATTCACACTGCTGGAAAGAGTGCTGAGGTCATGCTTGCATATGTCGTTGTAGCGCAATTTGGATCTGCCTTACAGCCTCTTGCCAGACACCATAGGTTCATAGGTAGGTACTAGGCTATCGGCCCTGGGGCCTATACAAGCCCAGCCAAAAAGATACCCTGGCTTTTGCCACCCAAGAAAATTATTTTCCTGTGCCACTGTCGAGCAGAGCCACAGAGGTGATCCCGGGGTGAATTTCCTATCTCCCATCCAATCATCAAGATTTTTCTTAAAGAGTGCTAATGAGGAGCTTTGTTTGATATAGATAGGTAGTTTGTTCCAGAGTATAGGAAGTCTCTGGGACAGGAATCTATCCCTCCGGCATGTTCTGTTTATTGTGGTGACAAGGTTTAGGTCCCTAGAGTGTGTAGCTGAGAGGGATTGGGATTTCTTTAAGTGGAACATGTCCAACAGCTCTGGGTTTGACATAGCTTTGTATGTTAGGCAGCTCTCTGAAAAGGAGGTCTTTCTGTATTCAGACATCCATCATGCATTAGACATTACCCAACCAGCACGTACATGTCTGTTTCAGAAGAGTGAACAGGGAGGTGGTGCCCATCCTTTCAAGATGTTGGGGATCTTGTCCTGCAATTTGTTACCAAGTATGAGCATAAGGCAGCACATATGGAATACAGTGAGCCACTGCTCCTGTTTTGAGCACAGAGTCCATGTATCACTGGCATACAGTAATGTGCTCATAACACAGACAGTCTCAATCCACACCGTGGTGTGCACAGTGAGCTTACAGTGAGCTTACAGTGAGCTCACTGTTAGTCCGTACTGTCTTTGGCAGCCTTGAAAACATTATGGTGACCTTTATAATGCCCTTGTTGCACTCATTATGCAGCAGCAAGTTGTCCAAGATTGTTGAGCCTAGGTACATGAACTAATGGATGACCTCCAGCTCATAGTTGCTCACCCTGATAGATGGGTAATTGCCTACATTTGGCCCATCACCTGGATCTTCTTTACACTGATTGTGAGGCCAAATTCCATACATGTATCTGCAAAGTGAGTCATGAGTGACTCAAATTCCTGCTAAGTGTTACGTAGCAATAGCTGTGTCATCAGCAAACAGGAACTTAACTTCCTTAGGCACTTCTATGCACCCTGGTCTTCAATATGAGCCTTGTCAGCTTGAAGAGGTTCCTGTCATTCTGGCTTGGAGAACGATAACCCCTGTAGTAGTTCCAAACCAAAACAAATTTCAACAGAACTGAAAAAAAAAATACCAAACAATATTGGAGCCAGTAGAAACCCCTGCTTCACTTCACTGAGAATCTCAAAAGGTTTAAATGTGGTCCATCATACATGATGGTCCCCTTCATGCCTTCATGGAAGGTCCTGATAATGCTAAGCAGTGTCGGGGGGACAACCGATCTTTGCCAGAATTGTGAAAAGACCCTTACTACTGACAAAGTTGAATGCCTTCATCAGATCAATAAAGACAATATATACAGGTTTGTTCTGCTCCCTGCACTTTTTTGTAGTTACCTAACAGAGAAATCCATGTCTATGGCAAACCATTCAGCTGTTCCATACATTAATGCTAATATTTTGAATGCATTCATTAGGTCTCAGAAGTTATGGCTCTATAATCATTTCAGTCTAAGAAGCTAACAACAGCTAACCAGAGTATTAAGTTGATTTACATTCCTTACTGGCCTATGAAGGATTGTGTATCCAAGATGACCTGATGAATTCATTTTAGGTTCATAGTTATATACTAGGCTAATCACCACCAGCATTTTTATGAGCTTAGACATTCAGCTCAACCCACTTGTATCCCTATGTATCATAGGCATCTATTGGGAGGGACTATGTAAGTTTGGAAATATCTAGAGGTTATGTAGAGGATTGTAAGTTAGTTTGGGCATTACTGTTTGCCTCTATCAGAGACATGAGGATCAGACCTGGGGTGAAACTTTAATTTTCCATCCATTATACTCCAGTTGTGTGGATGCCTTGTATTTGGTCATTAGGAGGCAAAAGTGGGTCATGTCAAAGCCTGTGGTGATGGGAAAGAGGCTCACACCTTATATATATTTTATTTCAATGTACTGCAAGGGTTCCCAGGCTTTATTAAAACAATATTAGCTGCATGCAAAGATTCTTATATAACAAGCTATGCTTTGTTTATTGTTTCTTTTTTTTGCCATCATCAACTACTGTAGAAAAGGCATTTATCTGCCCATTCTATGAGGTAAGCACTTCCCTGGACACATTATGATGGGTATTTCAACTCTATTTGCAGGGCAGATGTTGAC
Organism: Protopterus annectens; assembly: GCF_019279795.1. Classification (NCBI taxonomy): domain Eukaryota; kingdom Metazoa; phylum Chordata; order Ceratodontiformes; family Protopteridae; genus Protopterus; species Protopterus annectens. The sequence continues at coordinate 1,804,655,032 of NC_056731.1, forward strand.
ATTTTCTAAACTTAGTACTCTTTAGGACATACAAAATCATAGCAACATAGTGTGAAATTAATTTGTTTTTGTTATGGAACAGATACTTTTATTTTACAGTTTTGCATATGCAAATACAGGATGTCATACTTGGATATTTAGTTACAGTATTAACTGTTTCAGACTTTTCCCATTTCCTTAACTGTATGTATAATAAAGTTGTGGATGATCAACACAGGTTCTTAGACCTACATTTCTACCTTTGTAGAAAAAATGTGCAGGTGATTGAACTTTGCTAGAAGTTTGTTCATAATTTTTAAACCCTACAAAAGTCCAGTGACATTTTACTAATGTTTCTCTCTGCTGCAGAGGATGACAAGCCACTTCAGCTGACCTGGTTCCCATTACACTTACTTGCTCACCTGTAAACTAGAAGACTTTAGAGGAAAACGTTTTGTAATGACCGGGATCTCTTGTTAACCATGCATTGTGAGCCCAACTACTTTCTTTAGCTCAGCTAAAGTTCATATTTAGTGCCCTTATCAACTGCTTATTGATTGGCATAGGTTATGTTGTACATGCTCCCCACTTTAGAAGCAGTCACATCTAAATTGGATACATCAGATATTATATGATGTGAACATTTTTAAGGAGTTTGGTAATACTGTAATATAGTGAGGTGCTTGGGATGCTAGCAGAATTGGGGAACAGATTAGGACACAAAGGCTTCTCTCATGAGGTAGCTCTTGCTTGCATTACACACATCATGGACATGTAAGATACAGTGAATGGCATGTTATCTGACTATTGTATTTTTAGCCATAAATAAGACATACATTTCTTTCTGTTTTTTTATAGAGTTGAGGAACAGGGATTAAATTTGCTCAGCATCAATGGTTGTAGTAATTACTTTGTTTACATATACATGTGCATACTTGCATGCATATTTATATTTCAATAAGGTGGCATCTATTATATTTGGTATTACTTACAGAAGAAAACATATAATATATATATATATATATATATATATATATATATATATATATATATATGCAACACAAAAGCATTTCTTAAGAGATTTTTTCTTTATGATATTATCCTTAAACTTTTTATTGCAAATACTCAAACTGGTTTCAATCCGGAAACCATCTTTGGCAAAAAAATCTCTTCCATGTCCCTAGTCTGTATCCTTACCTCACATCACATAGTGACATTAGGTTTCAGAGAGGAAGAGTAACAGAAATAAAGGAGCATATTAAAGGAACAGGCAGACAAAATCAACATTGCTTTAAAACCATATCTGAAAAGTAATAAAACATAGCATATATACATATGTATATATATATATATATATATATATATATATATATATATATATATATATATATATATATATATATATATATATATATATATATATATATATATATATATATATATATATATATATATATACATATGTATATATAACAATAAACATAACATATATACATAAAAGGTGTATGAATAAATTTCCTCCTAATTTATTAAACTCTTGGAATAATAAATGCCTGTATTATGGGTACCAATGTTTTGAAGGGCTTACATGTAAATCTACTGAAACTATTTGTTTAGAATTTAATATAAACTGTAATGATTTAACCTATTTACAAATAGTTTTAACAAAATTATAGCCCAAGTTTTAAATTTTTACAAATTCAGATAAAATAGAATTTCCTGAATGATAATGACGTTGTTAGAAACTACATATAAACACAGAGAATTTAATAATTTAATTTAGAAAATATACCAGATCATAGCCAAAGATTACTCAAAGTTAGCTAAGAATTTCTGGAACTTTTTTACTAAAGAATTTCCTATTACTTTTACTGATCAAAATAAAATCAACTTATTTCCTTCATTAAAAGCACATTTTGGACTTTTTATTGGAGTATATTCACCTGGAAATATTTATTAAGATCATTTAAAACTCCAGCTAGAGTTGCTAAAATGACAAAAGATAATCTCACAGGTTGTTAGAAATGTAATAAAAAAATAAAGCAAATTGGTCACATGTTTCATGATTGCCATATGGTTCAGAATTGTTGGATAAAAATTTAAGACTTTTTCAAAGCATTATGGAATGATACATTTATTTTAACAAAATAAATGCTTCTCTTAAATGTTCTAGGAAAAGACACACAGAAGAAATATTTCTCTTACCTAACCTGGACAATACTATCACACCTCACAACTGTACATATTTTCACAGAATGTCCAGATTTCTGCCTCACATTTTTTGTCCATTTTGTTATAAAATTGTGGTTTTCTGCCAAATTAGTGCCAACTTATTAACGACTGAAATGAGAACATAATGATAGACATTTGAGTTTCAGACCTCATACCCTTCAGAAAAATCCATGCTAATGCAAAACCTGTTATTCTATCAACTTTCTAAATTTGGAAGAGCAATATTTAAAAATCATCCCTATTTTTAGGCCTTTATCCCCTTTTATTTATGGCTTTGTCCATATTTCTTGTTCAAAGAGGTTGAGAGGTTGCACTAGCTGGAAATCTTCTTTGGAGACAAAATTTAAAGACTTCCTCGTTGTTTTAATGAATGTTGCAACTAAAGAAACGAATGTAAAAGAAGAAAAAAATTATCCAAATAAATTGAGGAATAATCCTTGGATGAAAGTTTTCACCCTTATTGATTCGTCATTGTCATCTACTTAATTATTTGGACTATTATTATGATTTTTTTTTTCAATTATCTTCTTGTTGGTCTCTGGCTTTTGTATATACTGCAAATAATTACAGTTTTATTTGATCTTTAAAATGACAATTCATTATATGATTGCATTATCCTATGTTCAATGCTTATATTTGTTATAGTCTTTGTTTTTTCATATAAAATATTAATAAATATATCTCAGAAAAAATAAATAACATATTACATTTTTGTTCAACCTGCATGACATTCTTTCACTTATATGCTTGCAACAGGAAATGGAGTAAAGTTGTTTCTTCATTAATCAGTCTGCTAACTAATTATCTGCTAATCAAGATATTAATATTCTGGAAAGTGGCAATCTGGTGTTCAAAGATAATATCTTAAAGCAGGTCTTGTCAAAATACAGAAATGCTTTATAACTATACCTCTTTATCTGCTACCATTTATTATATTTAAAGGGAAAAAAATACACAATGAAAATTAATCTGACATAACACACTTTACTTGAAGATGCTTTATGTAAATTTCAGGCTGCAATTAGGCAAAACTATTTCCAACTGTAAAAAGAAACCAGTAAAATCATTATCTGTATCTTCATGAATCAGCCTTCATCTTTCACATTCAACAGTGCAATTTTCTTTGAGAGAACCTGAAAATAAACATGTACAGGATACAAAAAAACTAAAATTAACTGTTGACAGACCACAATGCTTTGCCAGGGATGACCTGCACCTATCACCCCTGGGATTCTGTATACTGGCTAAGGCTCTTGCCACCCCTATAGTGCTTTTTTAGGCAAGGTTCAAATGCTAAATTCACCATCATAACAGGTACAAGCAAGCAAACTCTGAAGTTAATGCTACTTAATGCTAGAAGTCTAAACTTCAAAATGCATTCACTCGAGGGACTCCTTAAAATTGAGAACATTGCCATTTTGCAGTGACAGAGACCTGGTTCAAGGCTCCAGAGAGCACCCCTGCATTACCAGGCTATAATTCATACCACGCCTTTTGGCCACCTAACCTGGACCGAAATACTAAAGGCGGAGGCATGTCCATATTCATTAAGGATATCCACTCCTCCAGGCTAGTTGCTCAACATAATGCATCCAAACTTATCCAAGTGCAACTAACACTGGGCAAGACTGCAGTCCAGGTTGTAGCTTGTTACAGATCCCAAACCATGCCTCGGGATTCCCACTCATCATTTCTTAAGATACTGGAAAATAGTAAGGTACAACCCAATACCTTAATTATGGGGGATTTCAACTACCCCACCATCAACTGGGAAAACTACTCGTACCAACTCATTCACTCAATGTTTTCTGAAATTAATAAATTCCAACACTTTGGATCAGCTTGTACACACCCCTACCAGAAGCATCAATATCCTGGACCTGGTCTTTACCAATATGGGTAACTGGTGTTCCACAGCAGAGGTCAACTCCTTGCTGGTCAGATTCAACCACAAGCTAATCACCCTAGGCATCCATATCCCACCCCCCATTAAAGAAACTACAGTCAAAAACTACTCCAAAGCCAACTTCATGCTTCTTAAGACAGAAGTGGCAAAACTTCATGACACTCATGCAGACAGAAAATAGAGGTACAACTGCTGAATCTTACACAAATGCACTGTATAAGCACATACACAAGTGCATGGATTGTGCCATCCCCAACAGAACCAAGATGCTATCCTCCAAAAAAAGGAAGCCAATCTGGTGGTCCCCTGCCATAAACAAACTCTACAACAGAAGGAAAAAGCTGTTGGAAAAAAGAGTAAAATCCCAAGATTGGAGGAACTCCCTGGTCAGCCTCAGCAAGAAGCTGAGATCCCTCATAAAATCCTCCAAAGCCAGTTATGAAAATAAAATCGCCACTGATTCCAAAGACAACAACAAAGCATTATATAGCTATGTCAAGGATCTCAATGGCAACACTCAGATCTGCTCTGAGCTACAGCACAATGGCACTAAATATCCAGAACCAACTGATATTGCTAACATTCTGGCAGATAGGTACAGTGCTAACTTTACCCCCCACTAACCCTCCAAAGGGCCCATCTTAATACTGGAAGAATGCAAAGCCCCTGTAATCATGGATGAATAAATAAAGACCACACTCTCCAAAGCCAAGAACACAGCATCCATGGAACCAGACAACATCCCAGTCTGCATACTTCATGAACTACAGAACAAACTGACACCCTACCTAAGTACCATGTTCAATCATAGCCTCACCTCAGGCTATGTGCCTACTGAATGGCACACAGCAACAGTAATCCCAATCCACAAAGGGGGTGCCACCACAGACCCCAGAAACTACTGCCCCATTAGCCTGATGAGCCTGGTCTGCAAGGCCATGGAACATATCATCTTGGAGCTTATAAACAAAGACATAGGTAACCTCCAAACCCTGGACCCCACTCAGTTTGGGTGTGTAAAAGGTAGATCATGTGTACTAAACCATATTGACTTATTTGAAGCAGTCACTAGAGCCATAGACAAGGGCAAGGTAGTGTACACAGTCTATCTTGACCTCGCCATGGCTTTTAATACCATCCCCCACTCTGGAATTATAGATAAACTCACTAAACTGGGCATAAATCCCTATGTCACAAGATGGGTGGCCAACTAGCTCACTGACAGAACCCACATAGTAAAAGTAGCCGACTCCAAGTCCGACTTCAGACCAGTGATGAGTGGAGTACCACAGGGTCCTGGGTCCTCTCCCATTCGGCATCTACGTCTCTGAAGTGGAGGCCAGCACAGAAGCTCTTTGGCTAACAAAGTTCACAGATGACTGCAAACTGAGAGCCATAATAGACTCACTTAATGATGTAGACATTCTACAAAAGGGTCTCACAGAGATTGATGCTTGGTGTCAAAGTCATGGCCTCAAGCTCAATGTCAAGAAGTGCATTGTCATCCCCTTTGGGAAAACCTTGATACCCATGAACTACCACATAAGCAGTAGCTCACTAAACATGGAAAGTGTGATAAGGGACCTCGGGACACAGGTGGATAGTAGCCTCTCCTTTAATAACCACATCACCACAGTAGTCAAGAAATCCTTCTATATGGCATACCTCATCACAAAAGGGTTCTCCTCTAGAAAAAAGGAGTTCATTGTTCCTCTCTACTCATCCCTAATCAGACCCATTATAGGGTACAATGCCCCATTTGGCATGTATCTCACAGGACCCCTACAACAATTGGAAAGTCCACAGAAATACCTCACTAAGAGGATTACTGGCCTCAAACAGATGCCATATGCAGACCATCTCAAAAAACTCCAGCTCTACTCCGTCGCATATCGCATACTCAGAGGTGATCTCTGCCTAACATATAAAGCTATGTCAAACCCAGAGCTGCTGGACATGCTACACTTATAGAAATCCCAATCTCTCCAAACCACATGCTCCAAGGACCTAAACCTTGTCACCACAATAAACAGAACATGCTGGATGGATAGATTCCTGTCCCAGAGACTTCCTACACTCTGAAACAAAGTACCATTCATGTCAAGCAAAGCTCCTCATTGGCCCTCTTTAAGAAAAATCTCGATGCCTGGATGGGAAATAGAAAATTCACCCTGGGGATCACTTCTGCAGCACTTCTTGACAGGGGCACAGAAAAAATAATTTTCTTGGGTGGTGAAAGCCAGAGAATCTTTTTGGCTAGGCTTATATAGGCCCCAGGGCCTAGTACCTACCTATGAACCTATGAATATTGAGTATGTTGGCACTTATAGCACATAGTATCTGTTTATATTATGATAAGGCATGGCATTATAAAAACAGAGTAATGACTGACTTTTTCCCGCATTTGGCTTCAAAGCAGTTAAGAATAATAACAAAAATAGAGTATAAGTGGGCAGGTCACCATTATACTAAATGGTAAGCTACAGACAAATTTTATTGAAGAAAATTGGCTAACTATTAAATGATGTATCAATGCCTTGTAAAGGTACTTCTGTTCAAAGGGTACTGATAAAGACTACATGAAAATCACTCCCAGTGTTGCAAAGTTGCTGCTGAGTATTGCCGATAACTGCCATGACAGGTTGGTAATGTTTACATGCAAATCACTGCCAGGATCTGCAGAATATACTTAAGTCTTTGTTCATTACCAGTGGGGTCCAAGCAGTTAGAGGAAAATTAGATTATTGATTAATTGGGATTATGTAGATGACTTAAGTTACTACAAGGAAAATAACTAGTTGGGGTAATCATATCACACTCAGCACAGGAAGATGGAAGGCTGTGGAACTCAAGCACTGCCTCCTGAGGGGATTGTTAGGAATGTGACTTTAAATGATGTCTTTAATGAAGAGAGGCTTAGTAATCATCAGTTATTACAAATATTGTCAGTGTGAGCCATAAGATATCAGAAAATGTTGGCATTGAGGAATGACACTGCCTCACAACTCTGATTGTTGCCAGTATATGGGCAGCTTGTGGCCTCTGATCAATAAAGAGGTAGAAAAGGGGAAGGTGAAGAACCTTGAAATCTGTTAAGTCACTTTGGTGGTAGCATATCTCTCACCTGTGCAGATTTTTACAGAATGTCCAGATTTTTACCTCATAGTTTTGGCCTGCATCTCATATAATCTATAACTTCCTGACAAATCACTGTGGAATAAATTCACTAAATAATGACACATATTTGAGTTTCACACTTTATGTCCATCAGAAAATACATGCTGGGGCGTGGCCAAGATACCTAAGTGTTAGCAGCAATTCTCTGATGCTCTGTCTCTAAAGATTGTTTCTGACAGTATTTTTAGGTTCTAACCTAAATAATATCGAAAATTTTCATCACATGTTATACTTCTTGGTACTGTGGACTATCTGCAAAGAAGAAATTAAACTTTCAGAGTTTGTATGAAGAAATTTCCTGTCAGAAGTATTGCAGCTTTGTACAATTGGACAATACTATGAGTCACACAAGAGCCTCTCCTCTCAGAACAGTTCCATGAAAAAGGAACTTCACACAATAATTTCCAGCATCCAGGACCTCTCGGTGAAGATGGATAATTTACAAAAGATTATGGAAAACATGAAAAAGGAAAGTAAGAAACAAATAGAAGACCTGAAGGAAATTATAACCAAACATACAGAACAAATAGCAGCCATAGAGGAAACTGTAAATGACATTGATGGGAGTCAAATGGAAAATGACTTACAAAGCCATGCCTGACCCAGCTCTGTTAAAAATGGTATATCTAAAGAAATCCCAATCCCTCCACACCACATGCTCCAGGGACCTCAACCTCATTACCACAATCAACAGAACATGCTGGAGGGACAGGTTCCTCACCCAGAGACTGCCCATGCTCTGGAATAGACTCCGCATACATGTCAAGCAGAGCACCTCACTGTCCCTCTTCAAGAGAAATCGTGATGAGTAGATAGGTAATAAAAATTTCACCACAGGGATCACTCCAGTGGCTCTACTTGATAGAGGCACTGGAAACTAACATCGGGTGGCACGATGCCAGGGCACTTCTATGGGCTAAAGTTGTAAAGGCTCCATGGCCATTAGCCTAGTACACACCTATGAACCTATGAACTGCTAGGCAGGAGGCAGGGGCACAAATTTTACCATGTTAACACTATGAAGCCTTACCATGATAGGGAGGTCTGTATGCTAATTATTTGCAGTAGAAGGCAGAAGGAGTCCGAGGGGGATCTATGGCTACAGGGAGCAAGCCAGCACAATCCAAAGCTACTATGGTGCAGCCTTGGGTTTCAGGCATATGATAGGATAGTGCGGCATTGCAGTAGGGTTAGCAATGCCAATGCAGATGATGGGCTCTTAAAACAGGGTATGGGTAATGTATTCCCAGATAGGCACATCCCTCTCAAGCAGCATTTCTTAATGGTCACTTGAAAAACTAGCTTCAATCTTCGAATTGTAAAGAAGGGTGATGAAAGGAGGTTCTGTCAGCACAATTAGCTTAAATTTTGTAAATAATAATGTCATTTGTGAATATCAAACTAATCTATACAAGATGCTTGTGATACACATGTATTAGAACTGAATGTCATGAATATATCAAACTGCTCTATACAGATGTTCATGTTGAAAAGGTTTTTGTAAAGTGATTGTGCTTAAGATGTATGCACAGTATGCTCTACTGGAAGAAAACAGAAATGTACATGCACTATTGTAACTGTTTAAATGTATATGTTAAGAGAGGAAACTGGAGGGTTAACCTCAGTCCAGCAAACTTTAGCAAAACATCTGAAATTAAATTATTTTATAGGCTAGGCCATAAAGATGTTTCAATGCAGCTAGAGACAAAAAGTCTGTACTAGGAAACTTTCTGTATTGTCTTTGGGGTGAACTAATTGCTACTTTGGAAGCATGAATGAAAGCAATTGTTTTATGACTTCCAGCACCTGCCAAATATCTGAACAAAAGCCCTTGTCTAGGTATTTTTACAGGCAGATGCTAAATATTGTCAGTTTCCAGCAGTGGGGGGAGTGGGGTTGCCTAGGAACTAGAAGTCAGCTGACTAGAAATAATGTCATTCTGCAAGCTATGCCAGCAGTAATATTTTAGATATTATTTTGAGACGTCTCATAGTGAGACAGAGCATTCTGAATTCTGTCTTGGACCTGACAACAACAAGAACAACAAGAGTACCATTCACCACATCTGCCTTCTCTAAGTAAGTTGGTAGTGAATAGTAACTCTGCTAGATACAGTCATGATTACAGTGAAGCTTAGTTTAGATGTTTTTCCTTATTTGTGTGAGCTTGTACTGCAATGTTATTTTAAATATTTCATGTGGTTTTAAACTCTGATATCACTGTGAATATATATTTAGTACTGTCTTGTTCTTTTATTATTTATTATTAAATATATTTAAACCTTTCATTTTGGCTGATCTGTGCAGAGTTATTTAAGTTTTGAGAGTGCTTGCATATTTATTTGTTGACACAGTGTGGGCCACTCCTAATAGCCTTGCTTTTGGTCAAACTACCTCATTTATTAGTTATTCAGTAAGATTGGACACCCTTTGTTAAGGGCCCTAAAGTAGCTGATAAGGAGTGATTGGTGGTAGTGGTAACTACCTTACAGTCTGGGCAGAAGGGGGCATAGGTATTAAACCTGTGCCAGCCTTTCTCAGGTGTGTGTGTGTGTGGGGGGGGGGTGCAAAATGTGTATGTGTTCATGTGTGTGCATATGCATGCTTGTTTGTGAGTGGGTCTTATCAAGGCAGAGTTGTACATGGCTTTAGTTAAATTTTTAACAGCAACAAGAGAGTAGAGCTGCTGGAATGGAATCAACATGCATACACAAACACACACACACACACACACACACACACACACACACACACACACACACACACACACACACACACACATGCATGCATCCACAAACTGAATCACTAGACTTTGAGACTTTGAAAAGAAGCAATTAGTCTAGTAAATACTAATTGCCAAGGCCAAAAGTTTTTCCCCAAACCAACTAATGATTCGTCATATGACAATATTGCAGACTTCACTGAGAATGCATATTGCCTAATTATACCTATTCAAAGAGTAGAAACTATTATAGGCAGCCATGGAAAAGAGACGTGGAGGTTTTCTGCTACAGGAACAACAAGCATATATTGCCATTTATTCAATCGCAAATACATAAAGAACAAAAAATACAAAACATGAAAAAAAAATCACCACTGAAGAATTTAGGTCATCAAGGTCTGATGCAAAGCTTTTGAGAACAGCCCACTATGGATGAAAGTTGCCAGAGTATTTCCCAAAGGCAGAAAGGAAATTTACCTTGTTGTGACAATACTCAGACATGTTTACTAGAGGCTTTTAAGCAGGAGAAATCTAATGGTAGCAATAAAAATGCTGATCCCATTTAAAGTTCTCCAAAATGCAAATCATTTTGTTCATGTACTGTTAATGCCCCTATCAGTACAACAGTGATACAGAAGTAAAACTAGCAGAAGCACTCGTATTGATCCTTTGGGTTCAGGACAAAATTGAGCTGAACCGAACCAAACAGTTCCAAACCTGAAAACTGTAGCTGGAATAAGGTCTATTAAAGGTAAAGTATCACAAGACCTTTTAAGATTTTTAACTCACTACTCTAATGTACTGATTCTTGTTCTTTATAACACTGGTAGGGAATATTGTTCTTCCTGGAAACGTCATTAGTTTTATAGAGAAAGACACTTGCTAAACAAAACTTTGCTTTCCTAAATCTTAGTATCTTCCTATTGTAGACTGATTCCTGGTAGATATCTGTCACCTATTCCATCTTGTAAGTCAGAATATCTTATCAGCTCACGTACAAATTATGCTGTATCATTAGATCAACTGTATGTTCATATCACCAGCCAAAATAGAGACACATGTTATCACCCAGTCCAATGTTATACAACCATGATTACCCTAAAGTATTCTTATTTCCTGCAAATTGCATGATCTTAACTGAAAACCATGGTAAAGCCTTGGTTTTATTCAAAGATTGCTTGTGGACTTTAATGACCTAACCAAACTAAAAACAGAACTAAAACTGGGCATGAATTTATCTTATCCCTTCATTTGATTTTGCAGATTCCCGGTGATTCTTAGGCAGTGTTCCATATTCTGCTTCTGCTAGAAAGTGTTTAGTTTTATTTAACACCAAGAGTGTCACTCTTCTTGTGTATTCAAATAAGACAATAAGGCTTGGGTGTTCATTTAAGATGTTCATTACACACAAACACATCAGGATGGATGACTGGAACATAAAACTTAAATGAACTAACTGATTGACTGCTACACACATACATGCTTTCTCTCCAGATTCTTACACTCTGGCACTCTGCTTGCACATGCTCACTAATTATATAAACATGCCCATGAACTACAGTTGCTTTAAAGGTAAAACACACACACTATGCTCTACATCCACCCTCTTTGATAATTTTGCCATGCACATGAAAAATGACAGTCAGATAGGCATGCAAATTATATAAACATATAGAAAATAACAATCCTTTTCCAGGTTGCCATGTATCTTGGATTAGGCTTTGAGATCCTTTCCGACCTTGTAATATAATAATCAGTACTGAGTTTAGCAGCAGGGATAGTCATTGGGCAATGCTCTTCATTAGGAACTTCAGGGACATTTTCAAGAATGGGAACAAAAGATGAATTGTTCTCTGGAACAGGAACATTCAATAACATACTTGGAGAATAAGAGTCTTCCTTACAGACAAAATGCTCTAACACTGGCTCAGACAACAGCAATAAATGTTTCCAGTTTTGCTTAAATTCTACTCCTTGTGATTTAACAATGTACAATCTTTGCTTCTCACAAAGATGTTTCACAAGTCCTACTCGATCAAAACCTTTTGCTGTCCGCTTTTTCAGTATCTCTCCATTTAATGGTTTGAGAAGTTTGCTGGTTTTGTCATAATGAAGTTTCTGTGACAAATGCTTTTTCATGAGTTGGGCATTTACTGCTTTGTTGTTTTTAGCACTTGTAATCATCAAATTCTTACTGATTGGTAGTGTAGTGTAGTTCTGGTTTGTCTCGACATAAGTCTTTGAACACTTGAGCCAAGAAGATTATTATAAAGAATGTTACTGAGATTAAGCAAATCGAAAAAAAATCAGTTTTCTATCGTGTGGATTTCTCCAATAACTGTTTCACATTTTGAACTGCACGTTCAGACAAGCCATTGGATTATGGATACTCATGTCTACTAGTAACATGAACAAAGTCCAGTGTCTCAGCAAATCTCTTGAACTGTTGACTTGTAAACTGTGCACCATTGTCAGAAACTACTTTGTGTGAACCACCATGCTCAGAAAAATGCCTCTTCAGTTTCGTAATGACAGTATTGGAAGTTAGGTTAGGAAGTAGGTCAATCTTGAACCAGTTTGAATAAGTCTACTAATACCAAATAATGTTGATCATTCCATTTGAAAATATCTGTGGCTACTGCCGACAAAGGTAGTTCAGGAATCTGGTTTAGCTGAAGAGGTTGTTTTTTGGTGTGCTTTAGTACTATTACAAATAGAACAAGTTGAGATATTTTTCTCAGTATCTTTTGACATAGAAGGCCAAAATACTAGTCCTCTCACCTTTCTTTTGGTAGAACCAGTTCCCAGATGACCTCGATGCAAGATTTTAATGTACTCTTGTTGCAAGGATTTTGGAATTACCACTTTTGGACATTTCATGATACCATCTTCCATCCAAATCTTGTTTCTATAAGGAAAATACTGCTGCACGTCTAGTGTTAAGCAAGATTGTTTTGCAGGCCATCCTTGACTGATAAAATGGTTGCGCTTCTGAAGAACTGGATTTGAAGCTATGTGATTTCTGAGCTCATCAAGACACTTGGAAGAAAAATTTCTGACTTTCATGACTTCAAAATCAGATTTCTCATTGTCATGCCGTTCAGTGGTATGTCTGGATGATCTCGATAAAGTATCAGCAAGATAAATAAGTTTGCCTTTTGTGGTGACAAGATTGAAAATTGTACTTTTGCAATTTTAATATCATCTGTTGCAATCTTGCTGGAGCTGTATGCATTGGTTTTCTTAAAATAGTAACTAGAGGTCGGTGGTCAGTCTTGATATGGATACGTCGGCCATAAATATAATCATGGAACTTCGAACAAGCAAACACTATTGCCAAAAGTTATTTTTCAGTTTGTGCGTACTGCATCTCAGTGAGATCTAGACACATAGGCTATTGATGTCTGCCCTGTTGAAGAATGACTGCACCAGGACCAAATTTTGAAGCACCACAGGACCACTGGTTTGTGACCATCATAATAACTCAAAGTGGGTGGACTGGCAATTTTCTGTTTCAAGACATCAGATGCTCTTTGGTTTTGTTCTAACAAGGACCAAGTTACATTTTTGTTTGTCACCTCTTGTAGTGGTGTTGCATGCTCACTCAAATCTGGAATGAATTTGTCTAAATAGCTGACCATGCCAAGAAAATGTTGTAAGGCTGTGTCATTATCTGGAGCTGGCATTTTAAGAATTGCATCATGCTTGGATGGATCTGGTTGTAAGCCTGAACTGGTAAACAAATGACCAACATAAGTAACTTCTTTTAGCCTGAATTTACACTTCTGAAGATTCATTTTAAGATTCACCTCACGAGCATGATCTAGAACTTTCCTGAGGTTTCTATCATATTTGATTTCACGATTGCCTCCAACAAGAATATCATCTATTATAATAGCACAGGGGTAGCCTGAAAATTTTTCTCCATTGCATGTTGGAAGACTTCACTGGCAGTATTTATTACAAATTGCATTCTCAGAAATCTGTACCTTCCAAATAATGTACTGAAATTGGTTAGCAAGGAAGATTTTCGATCAAGCAAAATTTGCCAAAATGAACTGTTTGCATCTGACAGAAAAAACAGTGGCATTCGGCATAAGGGCAGCAACTTCAACTGTTCACATCAGATGATGCGGTCTTTTCAGATGCTTTGTTTAAGTCTCTTGGATCAATACATATTCAAATGTCATCTGAGCTTTTCTTATGAACAACTACCATGGAAGATACCCATTCAGTTGGTTCTTTTACTGGATAAATTACTCTTAAATATACCATTCTGTCTAGCTGTTCTGTTCTGCATTGCTACTGAAACGTTCCATGCTGATTTGACTACTGGGCTTATCACATGGTCTAACTTCATGGAGTACATAACTGGAAGTCTACCTAGTTCATCTTTGAAAACATCAGTATATTCAGAAAATATATTCTGTGCGAAACTTGTGCTGTTCTCACTCATGCTCGCATGGTAGACTCTTCTTTATTAAATGAAACCAGTCCCATTTTTAAACTGTCTTTGAGGCCTAACAATGACTGAGCATACCTTTTAACTAGGTAAAACTGTAAGTCATGGGTGTTCCCAGCAGAATAGCATGAAAGCACTACTGAGCCTTTGGTTTGAATCTCTTCACCACCACAAGCAATGAGCTTCGCACACTTTACCAAATCAAGTTTCTCACCAGCTTGTACTTTAGCAAACATTTCTGCTGACATAACATTGAGATTTGAACCAGTATCAACTTTGAGCTCTACAGGTCTCCCATTAATCAAAACAGTACAAAATAATTCACTCTTTGCTAACAAATCTACTGCATTAACCTTTTCCTTAAGCACAGAGACACCCTCAACATAAAAAGTAGGGTCACAGCTTTCTATTTGATCAATTTGCTTCTTTGAGTGCTCTCTCTTAATAAAAGAATGTGACTCTTTATATTTACAAAGCTTTCTGAAATGATTACACTTTTTATATCTGTGGCATTGCTGACCAAAGTCAAGCACTTCTCTCATTTGTGCACATGGTTTCCACCACAAGTACGACAGCTGACTATGAAGTTTGCCAAGGCTTTTGCAAAATCACCTCTTTATTTTGCTGAGTGGGCTCTGGGTTTTAATGAAGCTGGCCTAGGTCTCATAGGAACCATTTTGTTTGGCTTATATCTCTTAACCTTGTGCTGCATACTATCAACATTCATGCTGGAAGAAGCTTCCAGCATGCTTTTTCATTCATAAGCATGTTTGTCTGCTTTACTTTAAGCTCATATATCTGACAAATCTTTATGGCTTTGCTTAAAGTTAAATTACTGTCTCAAAGCAAAATCTTTCTCTGCATCATTACTAACACCACACACAGGCCTGTCTTTTATCAACTCATCTCTCAGATCACCAAATCTGCATGTTTTGCCTTATTTCTCAAGTCATTTATGTACTCTGCAAAATATTCACCAGGCATTTGATCTCTTGTGTAAAATATGTGCATTTCCATTGTAATATTCATTTGAGGGTTGCACATTTCTCTAAATTTACATTTTTAGCATTCGGGGTCTTCCCATGGTTCAGCCTGTACCATAGTATGGCAGTCTTCCTCCTATCCTGCAAAGACAGCAGGTACATACACAAATGAACATTCTTTTTCAATGGCCTCTGAACCAGCTAAATTAAGCAGAATAAATGCTGTTGTATGTACATCTTTGTCAGAAAAAGCAGCCTGTATGAAAATATTGTATTCTTGCTCAAACACTTTCCAATGTTCTGCAATATTGCTATCAGACACAGGTGGACCGGGTCTGTAAAATTCCTGTGCCATGCCAAATATGATTCAAACACACACCAGGTACTTGTAATAATACTTAACTGCACAACTGACTTTTGAAATAACTGTACTCTTTGAAAAAACTGTGCTGTAATACTGCACACACTGCAACACTTTGCACACCTTGGATACTTTGAAGAGCTTTAGTTAATGTGACAAAGTAGTACACTGTGAATAAATATGGTAATTTTCCTTTTGTTTGAACATTTTATGTGATTCAGATAATATTTCAAACATGTTCATAACTATTTTCAGTACTGTAACAGTTTCAAACATTTTTTTATTCAGCAATTTGTTTTGAGTGTTTTGAATGCTTTGTTTCATATTCATCAAGTAAAAAATAATTTAAGCCAGTTTAAGTACATGGAAATTAATTCTGACCTGTCTGTGAGTCATTTGTGAGTCATTTGAGCCACTCCTGTATATTCCTCCATTATTTACTGTGTTCCTCATTGCTTTGACTTCAGATCCCATTCTGACACCATGTTGCTTTCTCTTGTTTATTTAAATAAAATGATGAGGCTTGAGTGTTCATTTAAGATGTTTAGTATACACAAACACATCAGGATGGATGATTGGAACATAAAACTTACACTAACTAATTGACTGACTACTACACACATACATGCTTTAACTCTGGCTTCTTGCACAAAATGGCACTTTGCTTGCACGTGCTCAGTACTTATATGCATGTGTCCATGAACTACAGTGGTTTTAAAGGTACAACACACACACTATGATCTACGAAGAGAATCAGCTTATTAAAAATTAGCTATTTTCTCATTGTCTCTCAAATAAAATAGGCCCTTAGTACCTTGAAACTGTTAAGTTTAAACTTCATAGTTGAAGGGACATAGGAGGAACAAAAGGTGCAATGCCATTAAATGTGTTCCATACAGCCAGTTACCTCTCTTTAGTATATGGAAATTTAGGAACATTGCTTTTAAATATATTCTGATCAACTGTGTTTAGTCAATGGACAATGTTCATAGCTGCATGCCATGTGTCATGCCACACATCTGCAAAAGAAACTAGTGGATTCCTTTTGTCAAGTATACTAATGTTTTCTAGTTGGCTCATATCAATATTTAATAAATAAATACATAAATAAACAAAAACCCATTTGTTAACTTGGTATGTGGATTACACAAACAGTCCCTTTTCAGGGGTGACCCTTGAGCAATGTCTGGTTATGTGACTAGCTCAAGTTCAAACAGCAGGCAAATGATGGCTGAGGGAATTAAATCCTGTACCGTTGTAACTATTATCAAACAACTTATATATATATATATATATATATATATATATATATATATATATATATATATATATATATATATATATTATAAGGATATAAGTTAACCTGTGGTTTTATTATAATGAATATGCATAATGTATTTTGGATTGGATACATTGCTAAGAACAATTATAAAGGAAGGTAAATGACTGGATATTTTTTTAACACATTGATCTTTATTTGATAATAGCAACAAGGTTAGAAACCATCAATTAACAAAGTAGTTAATTGAGAGAATAATTCAATGAGCTATATTCCAGCCATATTCCTACAAAAAGACAATATGGGAAGCTGATTTGAAGAAATAAATATGATATCAAACTTGTAACACATCTAACTTATTTAACAAAACACCTTCACTGATTAAGGTAATCACGAGCAGATGTTAGATTAACAATATTTTTCATATGCTCCATAACGTCAAAAGCTTCACAAAAAATAATTAAGACCATAGCATGTCACATCCACCATATTGAATACTAGGTATAGTCTACATGTATTATGGGTAAGGCCTTCAGCCTATGTTATTATTGAATGAAATGGTTGATGACTGAAATGATTGATCACCATGTAGACCATTCCTTGGAAGCTTCCTTCATGGGAAACAAAGAGGCATAGCTGATAATATAGCCTATTAGCATGGGCTTCAATTTGGTGGGAAATCCTTTGCAAAATTTGAAAATAAAACTGCTGAAAGATAGGCATACTAATCTGATCCATGTGTCTAGATGTCAGCTCAAGGGAAGGCTCAGCAGATTAATTCCAAATAACCAAACGTTCTCTGTGCATCTGTGATCACTAGCCATTCACTCCTGACCTCAGCACAGTCCCTTATCATATGTAAGTAGATGGCTTAACACAACATGGAATAACCAGCATATTGCAAAGTCACCCTGTCCTCTCTGTAAAAGCCTTTCTGGAAAGATTTGTCATTGATAGAGTAATTTTAGCATTGTGAAGTAATGCACAGCAGTAAGAGATGAACAGAAGTTACACTAGAGACTCTTCTGCCAGTGTTATAACATGAGTGTAAATGGAAGGAGTTGATGCCAAACCTGATGCAGCATTAATGGACCTTGGTTATTTTGTGTTTACTTTCTTTATAAAACCACTTGCTTTTTGGATTTGTCCCAGCTATAACTAGACTGGAATTTATCCACTCACATATGGTTAACAGGGCATTTGTATGGAGTCCAACTTACATCTTTACAGCTCCCAATAAATGTTATATTTGTAAACATTACCACCACATACCTTTGGTATTCTGAAATCTGGTTTTGAGGTCAATAAAATCAATTAATTTATTGCCATACAAATGCAGATGTCCTTAATGAACCATATGCAAGTGTGCAACTGATTTTCCCAGCAGAAGGCTTTTACATGATATTTTACCACAAACCCAGGAGAAAAAGGTAAAATACAACTGACCACGGATACCAAAGTACAGAAGAGATTTATTACTCTGACGTCTCGGCTGAAAAAAGCCTTCAAGGAGTAAAAAACATTACAAACAAGTATACTTAAATGCTAGTAGTTATAAAACAATTAAACAATTCAAATTAATAATCTCCAATTTAGCTCTTCATTTAAACCACAAGGATACAAAGTATTGAACTTCAAAATATAAATTATTCATATCATATACTGAAACATTTATTTCTTCCAAAATAGTACCTTGTAAACCTATGTTATTAATATTATGAAACTGTTTAAAATGAGTTGCAACAGAGCTTTCCATTTTCTGATTGTGAATATCTCTTGCATGCTCCAACAATCTTACTTTAAAAGCCCGTTTTGTTTCCCCAATATAGTATAAATTACAAGGGCATCTAAGCGCATACATCACTCCTGCAGTATCACAAAAAATGTATTCAAAGTCTGAAATAAAATATTATTAATACTAAAAAAACTAGAAACTATATATTGGCAAGCTTTACATTTTTTGCAACAAATAGTATCTGTAGAACACAAACTACCAGGTATATTTATAGATGGCAAACGACATTTGCCCTTAACTAAAAATTTATAAATACTCCTTCCTCTTCTATAGGAAACACCAAGATTGGCTTTTAACCAGGAGACATTTTTTAATGAGCATAGATATTTCCAATGATATTTAACCTGTTCTATTATTATTTCACTGAAGCACCCATATGTAGTAACAAAATAAACTATATCCTTGTCACTTTATTTACCAGATTTAAATAGTGAACAAGATTGTCTATCCTGGTTATAGTGCCTCATATTTACGAAATTAAATAATTTGTTCCAACTTTTTTCTAATAAACTATAACTATAGCCTCTATTGCTGAACATTCTAACGGCTGTTTGAAGTTCACGTCTAAAGTCTTCAAGATTATTACATAATCTGGAGATCCTAAGCATTTCCCCAAATGGGAGAGATGTAATAATATGAGAAGGATGGCAACTATCACCATGTACATACTGAGTACCAGTATCAAACTTCCTATGTACGGAAGTAAGAAGTTCAGTACCATTCTTAATATTCAACACCACATCCAGAAAAGGTATACTAGTACCTACCATGAGACCATCAAATTGTAAACTAAATCTATTATTATGTAACATCTCAACAAAATAAGTTACCTTTTCTGAACCACCTTCAGCTATAAAAATTAAATCATCTATATATCGAAAATATCTAATAACATGATCACGTAAAAATGTATTTCTATATGCGTTCATTTTCTAAAAGACCCATACATAAGTTAATGTACATGGGGGCAAAAGCAGCCCCCATAGCTGTACCTTTTTTCTGTCTATACAAGACATTTTTAAATTCAAAAAAATTAGAGTTAGACAGAAATGAACCAACTGAACTACATATTCCATCACTGGAAAATTCCCCAGAAAGAATCTTAGAGCTTCGATGCCAAAATCATGGCTAAGATTTGTATATAAACTCTTAACATCAATAGTAAAAAGATACATATTTTCATTCCATCTTAAATTACTTATTTTGGTCAAAAAAATCAAATATATCATGTGTATAAGATGGGAAAACAAATACTGCAGGAGCTAGATAACTATGTAAAAAGGAACCCAGTTTATGTGTAAAATATTCACAACCTGAGACTATAGGTCTCCCGGGTGGATTAAATAAATTTTTATGTATTTTGGGGAGACAGCAAAAATGGGCCATTCTACATCTATCTGTTTTAAATTTCCTTTTAACATCTTTTTCTGAGAAATAGCCCAATCTCTTCCCCTTCTGTAATAATGTACCATAGTCTACTAAAGCTTGTTGATATATAGGCAGCTATATCTTTTCATATGTTTCATAATCATCCAAATGTTTCATGCACATATCTAAATAATAGGCATAATGCATGATAACCAGCTTATTTCCCTTATCCAATGGTTTAAAAATTATCTCACTGATTTTACTTAATTTTTTCAGAGCTTCCCATTCCAAAACAGTGAGATTATAATTAACATAATGTCTGTTCTTATTGAAATCAATAAGAGCCTCTTCTATCCCAAAATTCAACATATTGGAACAATGAACAACCTTTTCATTCAAAAAAGGATGTAAAAATTTGCTGACTACATGAACATTATGTATGTCTAGCTTGCAATACGCATGTGGTGGAACATCTGAGTTACAAATATGAAAACTATCAAAAGATGTATTTATACTATCCTCACTATTAATTAGATCATTTTCCACATAAGAATCCTTAAAAAATATTTCAAATGCAATTTAATACTAAATTTAAATACATCACATTTTATATCATAACTCCTAGGAAACACTGTAGGAATAAACTTTAAACCGCGGTTTAAAACTGCCATTTCACAATCTGTAAAACAACGTCCTGATAAATTAATAACATAACTGTCCTTAGAAGGTAAACAATTATCTTTTACCTCTTTTGTAACCCCTCTGGGGGTAAAAGTCCCTTTGGAAATATTCTTGTACCTTGTCTATTACCCCTGCAACTGTTGTTGCCATTCCGAAAAGTTTGTTGAAAACTTTCCGTTTGTTGTGCAAAGGGTAGGTCAGGGTATTCCTCTTGATTATCCAGCTCTTCTTCTCCCAAAGTCGGATGACCATCTGAAAATGAAGAATTATACACATACGGGCTCTCACCCTGTTTTTGAAATCTTACATGTTGACTAGCTTTCTTCCGATTGGTCCTGGAGAGAAATGCCTTTCCATTCTCATAATCACAAAGATCCCGGATTAATTTGCTTTTTTTCCTTTCTACCAAGTCTATTTCATAGCTTTTAAGTTTAATATTGATGTCATTCAGAAAAGCATCCAGGACATGAGCATACGTTCCTGTAGAAATAGTGTTACAAACTTTTTTAATTTGATTTTTCAATTCAAGTTGCTTTACCCTGTCACGATCTAATAGGATATTGACCCATTCTAAAGTACATATATGTGCTGCTGCTATCCAGCATTTGTGAAATTGGACATCAGCAGCATTTTGTAAATCATACGGCAGGGTAGGATCTTTAAAAACCCTTAGTCACCTTGGTGCAATGTCTAAGTCAATATACTTTTGTAAGTAAGACATATTAAAGAAAGCAGAGGTCTCTTTCCATATGAATTTTTCTAACTGATCAAAAAGAGACTTACTTTCTTCTGGCATACTTGTCAGTAATTTTCTTCCAACAGTGTCAAATGGATTATGATGACGCTTGTTTCAATCCTGCTCCCATCTATCCCATGTATTCAGAGCAGAAGATCCATTCACAGCCCCATGGTTAACTTGTAAATTACGATTCGGAGCAGAATTAAAAAAATTGTCCAGCGATAATTGAGAACCATCACCTACAGTCTCTCGAAGTACATGAGGAAAATTAAATTGTGGATTTGTGGCCATAAAAACAAGAAGTTTTACCACAAACCTAGGACAAAAAGGTAAAATACAACTGACCACGGATACCAAAGTACAGAAGAGATTTATTACTCTGACGTCTCGGCTGAAAAAAGCCTTCAAGGAGTAAAAAACATTACAAACAAGTATACTTAAATACTAGTAGTTATAAAACAATTAAACAATTAAACAATTCAAATTAATAATGTCCAATTTAGCTCTTCATTTAAACCACGGGGATACAAAGTATTGAACTTCAAAATATATAATGCTTCTTTATACAGAAGCATTTTTTTTAATTATTCATATCATATACTGAAATATTTATTTCTTCCAAAATAGTACCTTGTAAAACCTATATTGTTACTATTATGGAACTGTTTAAAATAAGATGCAACAGAGCTTTCCATTTTCTGATTGTGAATATCTCTTGCATGCTCCAACAATCTTACTTTAAAAGCCCCTTTTGTTTTCCCAATATAGTATAAATTGCAAGGGCATCTAAGCGCATATATCACTCCTGCAGTATCACAAGAAAATTTATTCCAAGTCTGAAATAAAATATTATTAATACTAAAAAATCTAGAAACTATATATTTGCAAGCTTTTCATTTTTTGCAACAAATAGTACTTGTAGAACACAAACTACCAGGTATATTTATAGATGGCAAATGAAATTTGCCCTTAACTAAAAAGTTATAAATACTCCTTCCTCTTCTATATGAAACACCAAGATTGGCTTTTAACCAAGAAGAGACATTTTTTAATGAGCATAGATATTTCCAATGATATTTAACCTGCTCTATTATTATGTCACTGAAGCACCCATAAGTAGTAACAAAATAAACTATATCCTTGTCACTTTTTTTACCAGATTGAAATAGTGAACAAGATTGTCTATCCTGGTTATAGTGCCTCATATTTACGACATTACATAATTTGTTCCAACTTTTTTCTAATAAACTATAACTATAGCATCTATTGCTGAACATTCTAATGGTTGTTTGAAGTTCACGTCTAAAGTCTCCAAGATTATTACATAATCTGGAGATCCTAAGCATTTCCCCAAATGGGAGAGATGTAATAATATGAGAAGGATGGCAACTATCACCATGTACATACTGAGCACCAGTATCAAACTTCCTATGTACGGAAGTAAGAAGTTCAGTACCATTCTTAATATTCAACACCACATCCAGAAATGGTATACTAGTACCTACCATGAGATCATCAAACCGTAAACCAGATCTATTATTATATAATGTCTCAACAAAATAAGTTACCTTTTCTGAACCACCTTCAGCTATAAAAATTAAATCATCGATATATCGAAAATATCTAATAACATGATAACGAAAAAATGTTTTTCTATATATGTATTCGTTTTCAAAAAGACCCATACAAATTTCATTTGCCATCAATAAATATAACTGGTAGTTTGTGTTCTACAGGTACTATTTGTTGCAAAAAATGTAAAGCTTGCAAATATATAGTTTCTAGTTTTTTTAGTATTAATAATATTTTATTTCAGACTTGGAATACATTTTCTTGTGATACTGCAGGAGTGATATATGCACTTAGATGCCCTTGCAATTTATACTATATTGGGGAAACAAAAGGGGCTTTTAAAGTAAGATTGTTGGAGCATGCAAGAGATATTCACAATCAGAAAATGGAAAGCTCTGTTGCAACTCATTTTAAACAGTTCCATAATAGTAATAATATAGGTTTACAAGGTACTATTTTGGAAGAAATAAATGTTTCAGTATATGATATGAATCATATATATTTTGAAGTTCAATACTTTGTATCCTCATGGTTTAAATGAAGAGCTAAATTGGAGATTATTAATTTAAATTGTTTAATTGTTTAATTGTTTTATAACTACTATAATTTAAGTATACTTGTTTGTAATGTTTTTTACTCCTTGAAGGCTTTTTTCAGCGGAGACGTCAGAGTAATAAATCTCTTCTGCACTTTCGTATCCGTGGTCAGTTGTATTTTACCTTTTACATGATATTTACTGGTGTGTCAGAGTCTATCCCAGATCACAGCATTAAGGTGTAGGTCATCTGAAGTAAAAGGGGCTTTTCCAATCCAGTGTTTCATCCTCCTGGCTCCCAGATGTAGTTGGCATTTGGTGCAGTCATCATAGTATGGGAGTAGTAAAGTTAGTTCTATTTAGACACGTATAGGTCAAGGCAGAAGTCTAGATGTGAGGTGCAATGCTTTAGCCACAACTAGGTCACAGTCTGTTAAACTGGGCAATCCTATACGGCCAGACTTTTTGGGGAGAGAAAGTTTGTGTCTGCTTATACTAGGGTGTCTTCCATCTCAAATAAAGTTGGGTATTATTTTTTGGAATTTTCTTAAATTTAAGGACCTCTATATATGTGGAAGATTTTCATAAAGAGCAGAACCCTGGGAAAGATATGCATCTCAATCATCTGTATTTTACTGAGGAAGGGCATGAACTTCTGCTTTCAGCATTTCCCTTTAATCATGATCTGGTCCAGCAGTAGCTTACGATTTGCTGTGATAATTTTGCCAGGATGTTCGGTAAGGAGTATGCCAAGATATTTGCAGCCTTCCTCTGTGCTTAAAGATGTTAGGTGGCTCTTGGTGAGTCTAGACCATGGAAATGTGCATGGTTTTTGCTCTTGTTTTGTCTAGCCCCATAAGAGGTTCCAAGTTTTGAAATACTGTAGTGCCCATTTGTATCAGTATTGGATTTTCTGTTGTCCATATCATGTAGTCATCAGCAAACCATATTGAAATGCATCTTCCTTTTTATTTGTACTGGTATTGCATATGATTGCACGTCTCTGTCCAGATATTGGATGTACACTTCAGTGGGTAGGGTAAACAGCAAAGGTGATAGAGGGCATCTTTGTCATAATCCCTGTTGAAGTTGAATTACTGGGGATTTTTTGCCAGTCATGTAGATGCAGGCTGCAGGGCCATTATATAAAGGTTTGCTATGAGAAATAAATGTTGGTGGAATGGTAAAGCCATTTAATATCTCCCAAATTCTCTCCCATACAACAGAACTGAAGGCCTTGCTAGAGTCAATCCAATAAGCATGAATATTAAGCCATATAGTCTTGTTAAATTTGTGCTGTGTGCTTTTTTCCTGATAAAATGTTTTTGAAAAGGAGATACTTGCTTGAAAAGGGTAACTATGATGTAATTTGGTTGAATCTCAGCATAGATTTTTTGTTCAAGCTGTAGTAGTAGTAGTGCTATGGGGCAATAGCAATAGAGTAATGTGGGGCCTTTATTAGGTTTAGGGAACATTAGGGCCTTGGCCAGTCAAGATTCTATTGGGAAATACCCTAGGTTTTCTCATTCTTTAAAGAGTGCTTGCAGTGGTTCAAAACATAGGTCTTTATACTGCTAGATAATTTCTACAATAAGACAATCAAGACCCAGGGCTTTGCCTTTATTGAGTCTCCTCACCACATTTCTGATTTCCTCTGTTGTGATCAATTTCTCTAGCTTCATTATGTCTTTCTGGGAAAGTTTAATAAGGTGAAGCACTAGAATGAATATTCTCCAATCACTCCTGTCATCTATAACCAGCACTCTTTTGGGTCTAATTAGGCTATACATTATTTATTTATTATTTTATATTATTGACATTTGTTAACCGGGTAGTGTCCGACTGGGCGAGGAGCCTATTTTCAGTGGAGACACGGGAAAAAAGCTCCTCAAACTAATGATAAAAGTTAATTATTCAAAATTCCAGTAAGTAAAATAAATAATACAGTACAAGCAGTACATTTAGAAACATTTGTAACAATTTTGGGATGAAGTTAATAATGCCAAACAGAGAAAAGTTGACAAGTCAGGACATGAAAAAACAAGTTTAAGGACATACACATTGCTAAATACAGAGATAATTGACCATTTCATTACTTGAAAAGTCTACCTGTGCTTGTGCCCAAAGTTCAAAGAAAGAAAGACATAAAACTCCATTAAGGAGTTGGAAGCAAAAAAGAGCTGGGTAGTGGGATGAAGAGGTGGGGAGTTGGTAGGAGGGAGGGAGATTAACCAGGAGTAGTACAGGGGCAGATCCAGTTGGTTTTGAGATATTCTTTTATTTGTATTTTAAAGGTAGAATAGTTGGGCCATACTTGTATGTGTTTAAGGAGGGCATTCCAGGCCTTGGCAATTTTGTTTGAAAAGAGGGAGTCACAATGGTAGTTGTTTGACTGGGTTATTTTTTGCTGTATTCTGTCTGAATAGCTATGAGACCTGGTATTGCCATGAGTTTGGACCAGGGAGGAAAGGGCAGGGCAGTGACTGGGGTTGTGAATGATTTTGTGGGTGAAGGTGAGTTGGTTTAGTGTTATCAGGCTGGGGAGTTCTAGCCAGTTTAGTTGTTGGAGAACAGTACAATGATGAGTTTTATGGGGCTGGTTGTAGGCAAAGTTTGCTATTTTATTATAGCAGGAATCGAGTTTGTTTAGGTCTGCCATGTGCAAGTTTGTAGAAATGTGAGAGCAATAGAGAAGGGTAGTAAGAAGTTGAGATCTAGCTGTGGCTAGCCTGGCTTGGTGTGTTAGGAAGGGTCTAGCCCTATAAAGAATGGCGAGTTTGGCATGGACTTTTTTTTTTTTCAAAGATGTTTTTTTTTTTATAACAAGAATAATAACAGTAATAACATATTTACACTGAAAACTGAAACAAATTATTTACAAAGTCCATAACAAGGAAATACTTCTATATACATTCAGGAAATCATCTAATACTTTTTTAGTAATGATTGTAACTTTTCCCAAGCAATTAATTTGTGTGTTTACTTTCTTTATAAAACCACTTGCTTTTTGGATTTGTCCCAGCTATAACTAGACTGGAATTTATCCACTCACATATGGTTAACAGGGCATTTGTATGGAGTCCAACTTACATCTTTACAGTTCCCAATAAATGTTATATTTGTAAACATTACCACCACATACCTTTGGTATTCTGAAATCTGGTTTTGAGGTAATTAAAATCAATTAATTTATTGCCATACAAATGCAGATGTCCTTAATGAACCATATGCCAGTGTGCAACTGATTTTCCCAGCAGAAGGCTTTTACATGATATTTTACCACAAACCCAGGAGAAAAAAGTAAAATACAACTGACCACAGATTCCAAAGTACAGAAGAGATTTATTACTCTGATGTCTTGGCTGAAAAAAGCCTTCAAGGAGTAAAAAACATTACAAACAAGTATACTTAAATGCTAGTAGTTATAAAACAATTAAACAATTAAACAATTCAAATTAATAATCTTCAATTTAGCTCTTCATTTAAACCACAAATATACAAAGTATTGAACTTCAATATATAAATTATTCATATCATATATTGAAACATTTATTTCTTCCAAAATAGTACCTTGTAAACCTATATTATTAATATTATGAAACTGTTTAAAATGAGTTGCAACAGAGCTTTCCATTTTCTGATTGTGAATATCTCTTGCATGCTCCAACAATCTTACTTTAAAAGCCCGTTTTGTTTCCCCAATATAGTATAAATTACAAGGGCATCTAAGCGCATACATCACTCCTGCAGTATGTATCTTAAATTTAAGGACCTGTATATATTTGGAAGATTTTCATAAAGAGCAGAACCTTGGGAAAGATATGCAAATCAATCATCTGTATTTTGCTGAGGAAGGGCATAAACTTCTGCTTCCAGCATTTCCCTTTAATCATGATCTGGTCCAGCAGTAGCTTACGATTTGCTGTGATAATTTTGCCAGGATGTTCGGTAAGGAGTATGCCAAGATATTTGCAGCCTTCCTCTGTGCTTAAAGATGTTAGGTGGCTCTTGGTGAGTCTAGACCATGGAAATGTGCATGGTTTTTGCTCTTGTTTTGTCTAGCCCCATAAGAGGTTCCAAGTTTTGAAATACTGTAGTGCCCATTTGTATCAGTATTGGATTTTCTGTTGTCCATATCATGTAGTCATCAGCAAACCATATTGAAATGCATCTTCCTTTTTATTTGTACTGGTATTGCATATGATTGCAAGTCTCTGTCCAGATATTGGATGTACACCTCAGTGGGTAGGGTAAACAGCAAAGGCGATAGAGGGCATCTTTGTCGTAATCCCTGTTGAAGTTGAATTACTGGGGATTTTTTGCCAGTCATGTAGATGCAGGCTGCAGGGCCATTATATAAAGGTTTGCTATGAGAAATAAATGTTGGTGGAATGGTAAAGCCATTTAATATCTCCCAAATTCTCTCCCATACAACAGAACTGAAGGCCTTGCTAGAGTCAATCCAATAAGCATGAATATTAAGCCATATAGTCTTGTTAAATTTGTGCTTTGTGCTTTATTCCTGATAAAATCTTTTTGAAAAGGAGATACTTGCTTGAAAAGGGTAACTATGATGTAATTTGGTTGAATCTCAGCATAGATTTTTTGTTCAAGCTGTAGTAGTAGTAGTGCTATGGGGCAATAGCAATAGAGTAATGCGGGGCCTTTATTTGGTTTAGGGGACATTAGGGCCTTGGCCAGTCAAGATTCTATTGGGAAATACCCTAGGTTTTCTCATTCTTTAAAGAGTGCTTGCAGAGGTTCAAAACATAGGTCTTTATACTGCTAGATAATTTCTACAATAAGACAATCAAGACCAAGGGCTTTGCCTTTATTGAGTCTCCTCACCACATTTCTGATTTCCTCTGTTGTGATCAATTTCTCTAGCTTCATTATGTCTTTTTGGGAAAGTTTGATAAGGTGAAGCACTAGAATGAATATTCTCCAATCACTCCTGTCATCTATAACCAGCACTCTTTTGGGTCTAATTAGGCTATACATTATTTATTTATTATTTTATATTATTGACATTTGTTAACCGGGTAGTGTCCGACTGGGCGAGGAGCCCATTTTCAGTGGAGACCCGGGAAAAAAAGCTCCTCAAACTAATGATAAAAGTTAATTATTCAAAATTCCAGTAAGTAATATAAATAATACAGTACAAGCAGTACATTTAGAAACATTTGTAACCATTTTGGGATGAAGTTAATAATGCCAAACAGAGAACAGTTGACAAGTCAGGACATGAAAAAACAAGTTTAAGGACATACACATTACTAAATACAGAGATAATTGACCATTTCATTACTTGAAAAGTCTACCTGTGCTTGTGCCCAAAGTTCAAAGAAAAAAAGACAAAAAACTCCATTAAGGAGTTGGAAGCAAAAAAGAGCTGGGTAGTGGGATGAAGAGGTGGGAAGTTGGTAGGAGGGAGGGAGATTAACCGGGAGTAGTACAGGGGCAGATCCAGTTGCTTTTGAGATATTCTTTTATTTGTGTTTTAAAGGTAGAATAGTTGGGCCATACTTGTATGTGTTTAAGGAGGGCATTCCAGGCCTTGGCAATTTTGTTTGAAAAGAGGGAGTCACAATGGTAGTTGTTTGACTGGGTTATTTTTAGCTGTATTCTGTCTGAATAGCTATGAGACCTGGTATTGCCATGAGTTTGGACCAGGGTTCGGCAGGGCAGTGACTGGGGTTGTGAATGATTTTGTGGGTGAAGGTGAGTTGGTTTAGTGTTATCAGGCTGGGGAGTTCTAGCCAGTTTAGTTGTTGGAGAACAGTACAATGATGAGTTTTATGGGACTGGTTGTAGGCAAAGTTTGCTATTTTATTATAGCAGGAATCGAGTTTGTTTAGGTCTGCAATGTGCAAGTTTGTAAAAATGTGAGAGCAATAGAGAAGGGTAGTAAAAAGTTGAGATCTAGCTGTGGCTAGTCTGGCTTGGTGTGTTAGGAAGGGTCTAGCCCTATAAAGAATGGCGAGTTTGGCATGGACTTTTTTTTTTTTCAAAAATGTTTTTTTTTTATAACAAGAATAATAACAGTAATAACATATTTACACTGAAAACTGAAACAAATTATTTACAAAGTCCATAACAAGGAAATACTTCTATATACATTCAGGAAATCATCTAATACTTTTTTAGTAATGATTGTAACTTTTCCCAAGCAATTAATTTGTGTGTTAAATTATTTGTATTCATTTTTATACTAGATATTTCTTCTTCACATGAGGTCCTGGCTAAATAAATAAATTCATTTCTGAAAGATATAGAAGAGTTAGTTTACAAATTTTTTGTCACAACCTTTCTTGCTACTGCAAGTATTGACCAAAGAAGGTGTGTTTGAGATCTGGGTAAGATTTCTGGTACTGGTACATTAAATAAAATAAGTGAACTTAAAATTTCACAATTATCATCCCATAAGGCCTTACAGAAACATTCAAATTCTTTCCAAAATTGGAATAACATATTACATGCAACAATCATATGACATCAGTCAGCCTCTGTAGCTTTACACCTCCAACATTTCATATCATTTGTTTTGTACATATTTGCAATTCTTTGAGGTGTAGAATAACTTCTGTGGAGGAATTTCCATGTGTATATTTTCCAGAAAGGAGAAATTGTTGTTTTTTTGTACTGATTTTAGAAGTAATTTCTTGTTTTTAGTAGTAAATTCTCCATTATTTATTTTGGTGGAGTATTCCCAAAACGAAGCATTCGTGGAATTATTATCAGATCTAATGACTTTATATATTAGGGATATAAATGAGGTACCTTTCAAAGAACCGTCAATCATATTAGTCAAAAGTTCTACTGTTTTAGGTATGTTTCCATGGGTTTGTAAGGAAAATATAGTTTTGTTAAATATAAATTCTCTGCAGGTTTGTATGTCTATCCAGTTATTATTATGTAGGCTGTATCTAGTAATTAGATGGTTAGCTGAATAAATTCCATTAGTGGATAAGAATTGGTTCCAGTATATCAAGTCATTATTTTTAAATTCAAGCATTTTATTTTTATCAAAAGTTATTAAACATTCATTAGTATAAGCAATAGGAAAAATTAATATTAATAAGATTTTAATTGACTGGTTAGATTGGGTGATTTTCATGAAATTTGCCATTATTAGACTGATAAAGGAGCAAGATTTTAACTTCTGCTTATCTTGTATGTATATTTTTAAAGACCAAATAAAGGTATTTTGGTGTATTGTAGTTAGAGGGTCAATTAACGTTCTATTATAGTTTAATACATTTTTTTCATGTAATAGTTTCCAATATAAATTATATGAGGGGTTTAACCAGAAAAGGATTATATTAAAAATAGAAGCATTTACATAATATTCAATATTAGGAAAACTAATACCTCCTTCTTCCCAACTTGCCATGTCTTTGTAAAGATATTCTGGGTTTTTGAGGATACCACAGAAATTTTAGTAAGTTATTAATAATTTTTTTAAATATTTTCTTTGTTAGGGGGATGATTAAAGACTGACGTATATAAAGAATTTTAGGTAACACTATCATTTTAATTAGCATTAGTCTGTCCTCAAAAGTAAAATAAAGTTTGTTTCAATTATCTGTGAGATTAATAATTAGATTTGTTAAGATATTATAGCTTGTAGTAATTGTATTCTTAAGAGTGGAATTAATTTGAACACCCAGGTATTTAATTTGTGTAATATCCCAGTTAAAGCATTTATAATTTTTCATTTTCATAATCGTCTTTTTATTTATTAACAAAGTCTGGGTCTTGTTATGATTAAATTTTAGCCCAGATAAACCTTCAAATAAATCTAAAGTGTTAAGTAGCTGATCTAAAGATATATCAATGTCTCCACTAGTTAGCAACAAATCATCTGCAAATAGCTGACTTTTTGGAAATATGTTACTATTTAAATTATAGCCTTTAATGTGAACATTATTTCTAATATAGTTGGCTAGTGGTTCTACAGCTAGAGCAACAATTAAAGGGGAAAAAGGGCAACCTTGTTTTGTTCCTTTTGTACATTTAAATGAGGGGGGATAAGAAAGAGCCTATCTTTACAAAAGAAACAGAGTCTTCATAAAGGTTTCTAATTAATTTTATAAAATTTAGGGAAATTTTATAGTGTTGTAAAGCTTTAAATAGATAGGACCAACTCAGTGAATCAAAGGCTTTGTTTATGTCTAGACTCATTAGTATTAATTAATTTTTATTTTTTTTAGCTAAATCTATAAGAGTCAGAAGTCTTATTATATTATCTTGGACTTTTGCTGTGTTTAATAAAACCCATCTGATCTTCCTCTATTAGGCTAGGTATAATGGAATTGATTCTGTTTGACTTTATGCTCATGACAATCTTATCATCTATATTTAATAGTGAGATGGGCCTATAGGAGGAACAGGAAGTAGGATCTTTATCAGGTTTAAGTATGGGAGAGATTAATGAATATTTCCATGATGGTGGGATATTATAAGTAGTTTTGATTTCCCAAAATGTGTTTAGTAGTATTTTTAAGGTATTGTCAGGAAGGATTTTGTATATTTCAGGAATTAAACCATCTAACCCTGGCACTTTATTAGTTTTTAAGTTGTTTATTTGATTTTTTAGTTCTTTAAATATGAAAGGTCTATCAATTTTAGCAATATTCCCAGGGGATAAGGTCTTTAGAATATTATCAGATACAAATTTATCTAGATGTATATTTTCATTTATTGGTTTGAGAGTATTTATATTCTCATAATGTTTTTTGAAACCCTGTAGTATGGAATTTAAATGTGTAGCTTTTATTTTTCTCATATTTTCAACATATGTAATTTCTTTTATGTGATTTCTTTCTTTCAAGTACTTTGAGCATACAGCAATTCTATGTAGACTTTAAGGATTGATAGAGTATGAACATAATTTAATTTTCTCTAGATTTATAGATATTTTGTGTTGCAATACATTTTGATATTCTTTGTTTAATTTATTTATATTATCTAAGACTTTCTTATCATTTGGTGTTAGATTACCTTCTAAGTTATCTAATTCAGTTTGAATATCTTGTAGTCTTTTATCCCATTCCTTTCTTTTTTGCATATACCACATTTTAACTTTTCCATATAATACAACTTTGAGGGTGTCCCATAGAATTGTATCTGATACTTCTCCATTGTTATTTGTTTCTAAAAACGGATTAATTTCTGATAACATCCATTCTTGATAGCCTTTTATTTTCATAATGTAAGCTGGTATTCTTTGGCAATGTATTAAGGGTTCAGTTTGAAAGGTTATACTAAAAGTAATGGCTTTATGATCAGAAAGAGGACAAGATTTTTATAATACATTATCTATTTTTAATTGTAAAGAATTTGACACTAAGACTTTATCTATATTAGTTTGTGTCCCAAACCTATATGAATAGTGAGAGAACATCAGGGAAGAGGGAAGTTTTATATGGTATATGTCTTTTAAATTTCTTGTATTGATATAGTTATGTAGGTGTTTTGCTACAGGGGAGGTCTTGAAGGTTTTAGAACTCGTAGTTTCATCAGATGAGAGAAAACAATTAAAATCCCCTGCGACTATCATTTCTCCTCTAGAATGTAAAGTTATAATGTCTAAGTATTTCTTTACTGACTTTGTACCAATTCCAGGGATCCAGTAAGAGTATATGAGTGTATAGTATTTCCTTTCAAGCTTAATTACTACTAAAGTTAACATACCCTCTTTATCTATATATGAGTTTACAATTTCAGGAACCCTTAGACTTTTTTTTCCAAAGAATTAGTACACCTCTTCTTTTGTGATTAAATTGGGAACTAGTCAATATTTTATAGTCTTTTAGTGTTAGCTTATTTAAGTCTTGGGATATTAAATGTGCCTCCTGAAGAAATACTATATCAGCCTTATGTAAAGAAAGGTATTTATTAATGCTTGATCTTTTAATATGGTTATTTAGCCCATTAACATTCAATGATAGACAATTATACGTTAAGACCATTTAAAATGTATAATAGTTCAAAATAGCTATAATGATTTTGTTGTGGACTTTGTTTCTGTAACAACTAAAGAAGGTAAAATAGTATTTACAATAACATATTTCTTCATGGAGCCTAGTGTTCCTGGCTTGCTGTGTGTTACATACAAGCCACAGGTCTGCTAACACATATTCAATAACATTGGGTCACTGCAACTGCATGCTTCATTAATAACCAAAAAGAAGATAGGGTTATATATTGTAGTCTATATGAACTAATATTTTGATTAAGGTTAAATGTAAGTAATATATAATACCTTACTATTCTTACAATCAATCATTCAGAGAATAGTAACAACAAACTTTTAAATTAAAGTATTTATTCTATTATAACCTTCATTTCCCCTCCCCAAAAACAGAAGTTTGTTTGAATAAACTAGGTCATATAAAATTTAAGAAAAAATAAAATTTCAGTATGTTACTACAAATGTTATATTTCACGGGGTGTCAAGTTGGGGAAACAGTATAAAAAAAAAAAAAAGAAAAGAAAAGGAGTATGCAATAGTACATATATTTTTTGACCTTCATCCACAATATTTTAACATTTAATATTTGGTTAATCTCTATATTTTCTCATAATGTGTCTTGCAAGGTATTAACAAAACTTAGAGAAAAAAAAACTCATCACATTATAAAGTTAACAAGTTATGGCAAGAGTATAACACAGTATCCCTTAAAATTATTACAAAAACTAAGGGTGAAATACTTTAGCATTGACATTATAACCAATGCTTCTTTAGTATGTAACGCATTTGTGCACCATCTCTGCACATAACCAATGTTCAAAAAAATGTATTGTATTAAGTGGCTGTACTGCATTTTTATTATATTTTTATTGGTACTCTTCCGTTATCAGGACAACACCCCCAATGAGCTGATGGAATATCTTGTATTACTTTTTGAAGGTGTGTGTTTGTAAAAGGGACAGTACCTTAACTTAATAACGTCCAATTAAGTCATGACATTTTCAAAATGTTATGACACTTTATTTCTTGTAGTTAGTATATCTCTTTCTACAGCTGTTTGGCACTGCTGATGAATACTGTGAGTAGATTAGGTAGTCCATTGCTTATGAGTTATTGCGAGCAATACCCCTTGATTCTAACACAAGATTTAGTGTCAGTTCTGTTGCACAAAAAGGGGGAACTTCACAACTCATTTTTATTTTAGTGGAATGGCTTTCTTAGCAATGAATGCAGCAAAAGGATAATTTTACAGACCAAAGATTAATATGAATGTGTGTAGCGTTTTTATAGGAAGACAGAATCATTTTGTCTGTCTATTTCCTGATTATTCTTCATATATACATTATACATA
This sequence comes from Protopterus annectens, assembly GCF_019279795.1. Lineage (NCBI taxonomy): Eukaryota > Metazoa > Chordata > Ceratodontiformes > Protopteridae > Protopterus > Protopterus annectens. Next base: position 1,804,690,149 of record NC_056731.1, read on the forward strand.
CAATAGTGGCTGCTCAGTCATAACAAAGCTTTTAACTTCTTTACCGAACAATCAGCAGTGAAGATGAGAAATAATGGCTTTAAAACTTTATCCGAATTCCTGTTAATACAACACGTGTTGTATTAACTTTAATTTTCTAAACAATAATAACTATGTATTTCTTGCTTTACTGCCTGAATGCAATGTAGTGCTTTACCAGGAAATGAATCATTTTAGAAGGAACAGCATGACAATATGAGGCAAAATCAGGAGGACCACTGTACAAATTAACAGCAGTGCGATCATTACATTGGAACTGTTGCCCTGACAACAAAAAAGCACCTTCTTATTCAAGCAGCATTATAAACCTTGTAAAACATATAGATAGTTATTTTTATTTGTCAGGTATATTGAAATAAAGCTTGTTTTATGTTTTGAGTTACTTTGCCATTTTTACAGCATTCTGATTGGTCCATTGGTCTCAAAGAGGAACTACAGGTTCAGAGGTCAATTGTTCAGTTCCTGCTAGGCGTCTCAGTTGTTTCTGTGAAGAAATGAAGCTTGTGAATGTATTACAAGGCTCAAGATGCTTTCAAAAACTCTAATTTCAAAACCATTTAGGTAAGAAGGCGGGAATTATATTTAACATGTATCAAATGATTTAAAAAAATGTTTGCAAAATGCTGCAAGTTTATTTGTGTTGCATATCTAATGTACTATAGAAAAACGGCAGTTTAAGCACATTTACGTCCATACTGTTTAAAAACAGGCATAAAATATAAGCTCTATCTTAAAGGTTATTTATAACTAATATGTCATGCTTGCTTCACTAAATGAACACATCTCCAGTACTTTGTTAAAAAACATAAACAGAGCCTTTTAGGAGGCTTTATAGTTTTCATAAAATCAAGACATAGAATAATATAACCACACTGCAAGCGAGACATTGCACTTATGTAAATCACAACATGTCACATTAGCTATATTTTATGAACTTTTTTTTTAAGTGTGTTTACTTTTTAGGTATTAATAGAGAAAATAAATAAATAAATAAAATAATAATATATACTTTATCCAAGATGTAGTTTAATTCATGGACATTATTAAGAGTAACATCTAGGGATTTCTTAGGTAACTTGCAGCCTATGCTAAATGTAATGGATACATTTTAATTAATAAAGGTTATTAAGAATAACAGCTAGGCATTTCTTAAGTACCTTGCAGCTTATACTAAATGTGATGGATGAAGTTATGTTACTTCATATATCTATATTATTGATTTAAAATAGCAATAGAGATATTAATGAAATTAAAAATCATATTTTACCTTGTTTATCTTTGTAGCAATCTGTATTATCAGAATGTTAGTTGGCTATTCAAAAGATTTAAGATAGAGGAGACAAAAAAGGCAAAAAGTACATTTTGTTCATTTGTCTTTGAGTTTCTTCTTGTCTTTCACAGTCCAGTCAGACTTTGTTGCTGCTTGTCTCTTCAATGTTGAAGCAGTATCCATTTGATCTTCTGTAGTTACCAGATTCTTCTTCTTTATAAAAGTGTTTGATTCTTCTAAAGTTTTGAAGGTTCTTTTCCCACTCAGGAAGGCAGAGTCTAATTTTGGCAGGGTATGTTATTTCTGCCTTAATATCAGCTTGCTTGAGAGATTTGATGAGAGGAATGAAAGTTCTTCTTTTTGTAAAAACAGTAGTAAAGTAGTCGTTGTCAAATCTGACTATCTGATCATTTATTTTAATAGGAGAGAGAACCCAAGCTGATTTTAAGATCAGATATTTGTCCTGGCTAGACATTAGTTTTGCTATTATTGATCTAGGATATGTCTTCTTATTGTTTGATGGGATTTTAGTTAGTGATCTATGGGCTCTTTCAAAGCTAAAAGAAAGAGCCTCTGGTAAATTTAGTGTTTTAGGGATCCATGTTGTCAAAAAATTAATCATATTGTTTCCTTCCATTCCTTCTGGTATACCATATATCGTGATGTTATTTCTTCTGGTTCAGTTTTCTAAATCATCTACTTCATTGATGAGTTTGTTGTTTTGTAATAGGAGAGTTTCCATATTTTTCTCTGTGTCTATCAGTCTGCTGTCAATATCCGAGACAGATTCTTCTATTGCTGAAATTTGTATTCCCTGTTGTTTTAGAATGTCACTCAGTATTTCAGTTTGTTTATTGGAATCTTATTTTATTTTATCCACTTTTGTGTCTAGCTTGTCCATTTTTGTTATTAGGTCTTGGGTATTTGTCAGAATGGAGTGTATCTCTTTCTTCAGAGAGCTGTCTTGCTGTGTAGATTTTAAAAGACTTGTCTTTTCTTTAAGAGCAGTTTTCCCTTAATTCTTTCTTCTTGTTAGTTTGACAGGAAAATCTGGAGATGAAAAATACACCAAAAGAAAGCTTTTGAGTTCTACTTTATAGAACTATTAGTTTTAAATTATTTGTGGTGATTTTTAGTAATAAATCCTGTCAGGAAAGTTGAAAAGCTGCAAAGCAGAAATTTTATGCTGCTATCAGACTTCCATCTAAGCCACGCCCCGTTGGCATGGACTTGTTTGATTGTTTGAAAAATATGACTATCAAATTACAGCCTGTCATCTATAGTTATTATTAAAAAAAAATATTTTATTTCAACTGAATTAATGGTAAGGGTCTTGTTAGGATCCTGGATTGTGGTAATCGTCATACGACTAGTCCTCTCTTTTACTATTTAACTCAGTTTTTGGAATGTTATTCCCTTGGTCTAGTAGAATGATCTGTAGTGATTCCATCTGTCTTGAGTTTCCATATATTGTATCTGCTTTTCTTTCATTTTTTTCCACATGGATTTGCATTAAAAGGGCCTCCTCTTTATATCCCAAATATTTATATTTCCATTCAAGGTCCAGAATATTGGCCAAAATCCTTGTGTAGTTTAGTTACTCTTCAGATACTCTTTTCCTCTTAAGTTGCTTTTTTTCTCACTGATAGTAAGTTTAAAAGTAGCCCATTTTGCTCAGACAGATGTTTCATGTGTGGAGTTACTCTTCCAGAAAAGTCTTATGGTTTACCTTATTTGATCTATGTGTACCTCTGATTTGAGCAGAAGGGCATCAATCTTTAAGTCTGGAACCAGTCAGGGAGATGAACAGTTGCTGTCATGACCAAGGTCTAGTGATTGGTCCAAATTTTCAATATCTGCTTGATTGATGTGATCATGGGTGTAAAGGATTAAGAGACCAACCATATATCAATTCTGCTTTCATTCCACTTTTGTGGCAAGATAGGCAAAGTCTTCCTCCACAGGGTATGCTGACTGCCGGCTATCAATCAGTCCCAGTGCCTCCATCATCACCTTTAAGTATGAGGAGGTTTTGGGATGTCCGTTCATACCTGTTGGTAACCTATCCAGCTGTGGGTCTAAGACAGTGCTTTGAGATAATTTGCTTGACCTTTTAGTCTAAGAATAGCTGAGTAAAATTGACAGAGATGGGGCATACCATGCTGGTTAGGTCCTAGAAATTCCCTACTAGCCAATAGTTCATGTTCACTAACAAAACAATTCATTTGCTATGTGGGTCATTCTGTTTGTACTTTGGTCCAACCCAAAGAGTCTCAAAACCAAAGTAGAACACCTCTTTTCATTGAATGGTTTGTGGTAGCATCCTGAACTTTACCCTCTTCAGTGTTTATGGAACCTTTGAGCCCTGTGCTTGAGTTTAGGTTCTTGTAAAAGGATCACCTGAGATTGTATCTCTGAAATATATTAAATAATTCTCTTTCTTTTCACTTAGATAGATATTCTGTTGACATTAAGGGACATAGTCAATAGCTGAGATACCTCCACATTGTCTAGAGGGTACATGGGCATTGCCTTTACCGTCAACCTGACATGCTTGTAATGATGGATGTATAAGCAAAATCGTCTTCATGAGTATATTAAAACTATTTGTGCCTTAGCAATTTGTACCTCTATGCTTGCAGGAATGATCAACCTAGACAGGGTATAAATCATTGTCATTCTGTTCCCACAACCTTAGAATCCCCTTTGTAATGTACAGACCTGAAATGTATTAGCTATGGTGTGTTTGTAACCCCATGTGACTGAGTATTGTTATGACTATGATGTGAGAGGGGTATTTTTCAAGTAACCATGACTGTTACAGATGACTAAGTATATGATAGATGGGGTAACAGCAACCAATAGCAACAGATAGAAAAAGAGTAACATATTGAAACACGATAACAGCCTAAGAAAACAATCACTGTTCCTCTGAAAAGATCCCTCTCTCCTGTCCCTGTGCAATATAGTCTGAAGGAAAAAAAAAGATATAAACAATGCTTAACCTATGTGTTGAATTACATTGCTAGTTCTATCTCCATTCATTAGAAAAAAAAAACATGAGCGTATGCTATAAAAAATAGTGAACTGGCCATGAGACTCAGTTAAAATCTGCACCAAGTGCCTATCCCTATTTTGTAGTTGCTGTATGAGTTTGCATGTATAAATATCAGAACTATTCAGAGTGTAGTCTTCACTGTGAATGTCACTCCTTAAGTGGGAGATTCCTCAGTAACTGGCATCTTGCATTCCCCTGGGTTGACTGGGGTTGTCTATTCTGAGTAGCTTCTAAAGATACCACCTCAGTCACTTTGAGCTCCAGCCATGGGAAGTCCATATCAATTGTCCCTTCCATGCCATCCTTATGTGTTAAAGTATGCAGCAGATCATATTTGTTCTTCATAGCCCAGGAGCTAGCCATATCTATGTCCTATTGCCACTGGGACTTTTTAACTCACTTGCTGCTGCTTCACTCACTGATTTAATGGGTAATAGTGTGAGGGGATCTTTCATGTTTCTTAGATGTGCCCTGAGAGAGTAGAGGAGTTTCTGTGGTTATCTTAGCCTAGTCTGGATAGAGCTTCCACCTGGTACCTGCCCCCGCAGCTAAGACATTTTCCACTTTTTTTGTGTTGTGGAAAAGCAGCATGACTATTGCAGTTGGCTATTTATAGTGTGTCTAGGAAGAGGAGTTGAACTGTAAAATTATGTTCTCTAAAATATTTAAGGTTAGAGGCCCATGCTTTCCATTTTAGAAATAATGCTGTGCTGTCACGGCAAAATTCTGACATGGGACCCAGCAATGGGGAGATCAAACACCAAAGTTCTTGCATTTGAATAATATGCTGTCTGTCCAGAAATTTAAGACATCTGATAATAACTTGATGAGGATGTTGGTTATGTTTCTGTCTGTGGGTAATCCTAAGTGTACACTCAGTTATGGGTGGTTCTACTCCTAATATTTTGAGGAGTTATTTTGAGATAAATCATCTGGGTTTGCTACCTTCTATGTGTTACTGAAGGCCTAGGATACATCAATTATTGCATTAAACCTGGTTTTCCAGGTCATCAAGCTTGTCACTGGGTGATGAACCATGTCTCTCAGTTGGGATGTGCTTGCCTCATTTCTCTGCCTTCCCTGCATATTCCTGGCAATCTGCAGGATCTCTGTGCTATGTGGTTCATAATCATGTTTTTGAAATGGTTGATGTTAACCGCAGAATGCGGGAACATTTTGGTAAGTACTGCTAATGTAGCCTTTATAATTTTTATATTGTCGGCCATTGTCTCCATGGGTACCACCACAACCACTGTTTCTCTAGTATTTGGAAAGTGTTTTGCATTAGCATCAGAAAGAAGGAGCAGCTCCAATGTTTCAATTGCTATTCTTCACTTATGGATGATGAATTTCATTAAGTTCATTATTTTAACATGCTGGCCAGAGCAAAAACTGATTTGTAGCAAAAAGCTCAAGCTAAAATCTGTCCACCATTATAACATGCTCATGGGTGTCGAAATGACTGGATAAATTTTGTCCAAATTATAAAAGTTTTCATATCAAATAATCTCAAACTATGCTTTAGCAATCACTGATTCTAGTAGAAAAACTAACATATATGTGAAAATGAGTTATCATTGTGAAAACACTTAAGGTACAGATCGCAAGGATTACTTCTAGAAGTACCATAAACTGAGTAACTTGAAGGTACATTAATGATTATGGACTGCATTTTCCTATTTCTGCCCTGTGGAAAGGCACCCCGTTTTATTTTTCCTCAATTTTTTTTTTTTTATTTTTCAAATTCATTTGAATGAATTCCATAGTATTTATACATAACATCTTAAATAACTAGGTACACTGTCTACATTAGCCTGACACTATAACAGATCTTAATGTATGCAGTTACTTTATAAGTATGTCCAATCCATTATCAGAGTGTCTGATAAATTATTGTATAGTGTCAATAAACGATAAAACTTTTCCCCAAGAGTTGTTGATAAATGGCTTTGGATACATTCTTGGTTCTTTAATTTTAATTTCCAATAATGCTGTTGTCTTCAGTAGGCTGTAGACATCTTCCAAAGTCGGTATTCTGTTTGTATTCCATCTTTTGTTATACACTTCCTTGAAATTGCAAGTATAGTTCATACTAGATACATGTTTGATCTATTCAAATGAGGACCTTCGTTCACATTTATTAATACAAGAGCTTTAGTTAAGTAAAATGATTCATTAAATAAAGCTTGTAGAAAGTTATTAATACCATTCCAAAATGGCTTACTTTTAACACAATCAAAGACAATGTGGTTCCAATCTGCATTGTGTACTTGCTCACATCTCCAACATATTCCTTTTATGGAAGAATTAATTTTACTGATTCTGTCTGGGGTTAAGAATGCTCTGTGCAAGCATTTCCAATTAAAAACTGTCCAGTATTGTGTAAAGGATGTATATTTTATCGATAATAAGATATTTGTTTTAATATCTTCAGTTAACTGTATTGAGTGTCCTTTTGTTATATGTTTTCACTATGAGGTTTTGGGTGTTGTTTTATAGTTTATCAATAATTTGTAAACTTTTGAAATACTGTTTCCAATGTCAACGTCATTAGATATGATTTCATATATGCATTTCATAAATTTAGGTATTTCTTTAAATGAAGAATTGTTAAGTATTCTACTTAAATCTTGCAAATATGGCAGAATACTGAGTAAAGTTAGCCAGTCCTGTTGTGTAAGTTTGTATGTTGTTTTTTTTTTACTTGCATATCTAAAATTTTTAGTTCTATGTTAAATTGGAGCCAAAAAACAAATACTTTGTGTTCCCAGGAATTAATATTTTCTCTATATATTTTATGTGGAAAGTTGTTTGTGACTAGAAATGGTGTTAAAAGATCAAACCAGATTTTTAAATCTATATTTGCATTAATAAGTTTCCTAAATGATTCAATGTAATAATTAATCATGTGAGTTTTTGTGGGTTTAGTTATGTTATATTGCATACTAATATATAATATGTGCATGGCAAATTGTTTTTATCTGTTATTTGAATTTTTTTTTTGTAAATCAAATTCATTTATTGATATTACAGTTAGTAATTCTTTCCAATTTGCAGAGTAATTTGGACTTATACAATCTGAGATTGTTTTAGATAATGATGCTTTTATATATGTTTCTATATCAGGAACGCTTAATCCTCCCTGTTTCCATGGTCTAATATGATGTATTAAAGCTATTCTGTTTCTTTTGGGAAAGCATAAAAAATGTACTAGGCATGAATTTATTTCTTTAAGTATATTCTGATAACAGTTTTATTGCCAAGGCTATTGGATATTGGGCAGTAAAAGCATTTTTATTAACTGTAGTTTATCTTCAAATGTTAATATTATTTTGTTCCATTTTTCCACAGATATTTTCATTGGATTGATGATATTATTGCGGTTTTTTGAGACTAATTCATTATTATCCTTGCATAACTCAATTCCTAGATATTTTCAGGTAGATTTTTATTTCCCCTATGATGTGATCCCACTTAGTCTGCAGTTCTTTTTTTATTTAAAAATAAAAATGTTGATTTTATTTATTGAAATGGAGTCCTGAATTCATGTGAAATTTGTAAATTCATATATCTAATTCTTCTATTGTCTCTTTTGTATTAGATAATGTTAGTCATTTGTCATCAGCAAATAGCATTACTTTAGAATTGTGTTCTTTATAAACATCTATTCCTTTGATTTTTACATCGTTATGAACTGAATCTACCAATATTTCAATAGCCAGAGCAAATAGAGTCGGTGACATGGAACATCCTTCTTTAGTGCCTTTTGTTATAAGTGTAGATTCAGAGGTAAAAGGACCTAACTTGACATACGCTAAATTATTTGTATATATATATATATATATATATATTATGTATACATATTGTATATGTTTGATCTTTTAAAGGAAATTGTCAGTTTTATACTTTGAGTGTTTACCAATATAGTAAGGTTTTGGTTGGGCATACAAAAAATGTTTTTGTGAAATAACACATTTAAATTAATAAATGTTAACAAAACTAAGATCTCCACTAGCCATGGAATAAAAATCATTCCTAATCTGATGGATAAACCTAAGTTCATCAGATTATCACTCATACCTTGACAATCCAGAACATCTGAGCTCCATAAATTTAATTATCATATGGAGAATATTTGTAATAGGAATCAGCAACATTTATATTATTCTGAACAGATATAGTACTATCGTAGATTAGACAGAACTCTAATACAATATAAATGTCTACTTATTGTATAAGAAATTAATATTTACATGAAAGTTGGATGGCAAGCAATTCAATCATAGTAAAGTAGGATGTATCATATATAAAACCTCAGTAAACAATTATAGCACACAGTTATTTAACATATTCACCCTTATTGAAGTCTTTCAAAACATATTACTTAATATAAATAGATGGTAATAATATGTATACCTAATATTTATAATACAATGTATTTTACTGGATATATCAAAAGTTATATTTCTTTGTTTGCCAGCATTTAAGTAATCACTTTGTTTGTTGCTAACTTACTTAAAGCATCAAGTTTGTTTTATGCGAACTTTGATGAAAGTTAGTGCATTTTAATTATCAGTGCATTCCTCTTCCCCCATTTCCTACACATACGGATTTTCATATCTGTCATTTCTTATTATAAAATGAGTGAAATTATAGGTTAAAAACAACTTCACTTATTGTGATTAATAATTACAAATTATCTTTCCATATTCATAAATTGCCATTTTATGGCATATACTGAAAGTATTTAGGTTTAAATGGCAACATTCTAATTTGTATAATCAGCAAAAGTTAAATTGAGTGATTATTGTCAATTTAATGCTATTTGTTCAGAATGTGATTGTTGCATTCTGTGACATTCCTAGTTTAGGCTTCTATTGTTTCCCTTGAACAACTTTGTCAGTTTGATGTCATGTATAAAACATTAGTTAGCTTGGTAACAGCTTAAGTATTATGTATGGTCAAGATGGGTTACAAAAACTACAATTCAAGTTAAAGTGATTACATGACTTATGCACATTTACTTATATGAGAAAATCATCATGCCTCCCCTTGATGTTGAATATAGTGTATATCATTTATGACAAGTTAAATAAATTCAGCAGACTGCTTCATCTTATATGACGATTATATATTATATGTCTATATTTACTAAAATCATACATTACATAACTATTGTATGTTTTTTCTTTTTTTTTTTGGCTGTTAGTTGTTTGAGAGACCACAAGCTGTAATGCTTATTCTTATTATTAGCTCCTTCCAAGCATGTTTATACAATCCAGGAACTTTAAATTATGAAACCCTTCTAGTTTCTTATTTATTATAAGAATATTTCCATCCTTACATGCACACATACCAGTACTTCAAGCACGGGCAACAATGCCCATCCTGTTTTGCCAGAATACCATTCACTAATTCCTGTATTGTGTTTCCAGGCTGTTCTTAAAATATCCAAACCAATATTTTTCCTGTTCCATTTTACAAGCCGGTTCCATGCAGTGGCCACTCTGCCAGTGAACCACTCAACACACCTTCCATTCCCACAGATATTTCCACGCAGGAAATCTGATGACTCTCTAGCACTTCCCAGCAATGCTAAACACCCCTAGAATCAGCTATCACCATATGCCCAACACTTCCATGCAAGCTCATCTCCCAGACCACAGCAAAGGGTATTGCACAAGACCAAGTGCTCTTAGTCTTTCACAATAACTCAGACTTCCACTGTTATGTAAGTCCTTAATGTGTTTGGAGCAAAATACATTTTAAATATAAAATTGCGCTTATTATTTTTCTTTTTATCAAGACTCAACTTAATGAGCTAAAAGATGTGTTGGAAGACCATCAGTATGTGTACATGTGGTTTAAAACAGCCCTTTTATTATATATTTTTTTAAAACCAAAAACTTTATTGCTGAGAATAATCTAGGAGGCTCTTCAGAGCAGTTAAGCATTATCGTCACTCTGTCTCCATTGCCATAGCAACCTGGGAGAGTCTGTTTCTGTTAATGTGTCTATCTACTGCATACCAGAGGCTTGTGATGCATGTGAAGAAAAGCTTCCCTTAACTACAACTTCAAGCCTAAATTCCCTCCCTTTCAGTGAGGCAGCAGCCAGGAAAAGAACAGAGAGCAAACAGATAAAAAAAAAAACCTCCCAGCAAGCCGCTACAAAAAGAGATAACACATTCTTCCAGCTTCCCACCTCTCACTCAGCAGATGTATAAACAAACTATTCTTTTCCAAAATATCTCAAGTCAGAGTTTTATCCACCCCCTTCCCCTGGATCCAGGCTAAAACACCAAATGTCTCTTCCTAATACACAAGCATCAGTAAACCTCGATCACAAACCACAACCCACAGCTTCCTGGAGATGAAAACAGCAACAAACAACAGCTGCCAGACACAGCTGCATCTACACACACCATACCAGGCTTAATCATACAGCACATGAAGCTATGATACTACCCATAGTTGATATTATCTATGTTTAGAAAGAATAATAATGACATTTGTACTAGCTGCCATACACGGCTGCATCCATTCACACCATATCAGTATTGATCAAACAGCACTTGAAGCTATGATACCTGCCATAATTGTTATTAACTATGTTTAGACAGAATAATAATGACATTTGTACTAGCTGCTAGACACTACTGCATCCACGCACACCATATTAGGATTGATCAATAAGCACTTGAAGCTATGATACCTGCCATAATTGTTATTAACTATGTTTAGACAGAATAATAATGACATTTGTACTAGCTGCCAGATACAGCTGCATCCACGCACACCATATCAGGATTGATCAAATAGCACTCGTAGCGTGATACTTGCCATAACTGATATTGACAATATTTAGACAGAATAATGATGACATTTGTACTAAGAGCTTGCTACTATTAGTTAACCAGGATAAACATGACATTTCTAAGTCATACTTTAACTGAAGAAGGCATTAGTCTCCATGACAGCATTTGTTTTCAAAACCCTCTACCATTACTGCTATTATATATTATGTTAATTTATTACATTTGAGTTTGAACTCTGATGAATGGTACCTTGTTGAATTATTTAATTAATTACTTAAATTGTTATAAGTAAAATCAATAAAAAATGAACAAGATAAGTATTCACTGAGTTCAAGTAGGGGAATAGAAACTTCTATGTTTGTATTATATGGTGCTTTGTTGGCTTATATTTAATGTAAATAGTAACATATCTTGACCTACCTTTGTTTGTGAAGAATTACTGGACTCTGAACATTCTGAATAAATAATTACTGTTTCTCAGTTAATAAACCCTCCTTTTTTAATAAAAACAGATGACAAGTGATGTACCATATCAGTTGATACTTTGAGAGATGTAGTTGTAAGAGTTATTTTTTTGAGACAGCTATCTTGGAATCAGTTTTTTATTTCTTCTTTCTAGCATCAGTCCAAGGATTTGTTTCTTTTATTCTTTTAAGAGTGGGAGCCATCCATTCCATTTCTTCTGGGATAGACACTATGTTGTTGTTTTTGATGAATATAGTAGCTTCTTCTAAGTCATTAAAGGTTCTCATCTCATTGACAAAAAGTATTTTGTCTTGGCTGGAAAGGCCAGCTGTGCTTTGATGTTGTTTTGTTTCAACAGTTTTATTATTGGCCAGCCATTTTTCCTTTGTTCTAGTATTCTAGAAGAATAATCATTGCCAAACCTTATCAGGCTTTAATTGTATTTTAAGGGTGATTTTCTCCAAGCAGATTTTAATATTAGTTCCTTGTCCAGAAATGAAAGTAATTTTATAACTATGAGTCTAGGTGGAGTATTTGTTGTTAGAAGCAGATTTCCTGAGTGCTGTATGCACCCTTCCAATTCCAAATGAAAGTCCCTCTTTCAAGTCTAAAAATTCATTAAAACAAAGAGTGAAAAGGTCACACTGAAAAACCAATCAGTAAAAACTAAATGAAACTCCAGCCAAGCTAGAACTTTCAATGAGTGACCTCGGAAACCTCCTGTGACAGAGGTACATGGGATATATGCAAATGACCCTTATGAAAATCAGCTGTTTCATCTATATAGCGATTCTGATTGCCCATGACTTTTACGTTTGAAGTCATTTTAATGGACAATTTCAGGCCAATAAAGCCAAACCCCACTAGCTATGGATATGCATATTTCGGCCTTGTTATGACCTCATCAGCATAGCACAAGCAGAGTGTCTGACTAAGCATAAGAAACACATTTAGTTTTTACTGATTGTTTTTTCAGTGTGACCTTTTCACTCTTTGTTGTAATTTGTTAGTTGGGATATTTTGCAGTCACCCTAATGCTAATGGACATCAGCTGGGTATAACAACCCTGTGTTTCTTATGCTTAGTCAAACACTCTGCTTGTGCTATGCTGATGAGGTCATAACAAGGCTGAAATATACATATCCATAGCTAATAGGGTTTGGCTTTATTGGCCTGAAATTATCCATTAAAATGATTGAAAATGTAAAAGTCATGGGCAATCAGAATGGCTATATAGCCGAAACACCTGATGTTCATAAGGGTCATTTGCATATATCCCTTGTACGTCTGTCACAGGAGGTTTCGGAGGTCACTCATTGGAAGTTCTAGCTTGGCTGGAGTTTTCATTTAGTTTTTACTGATTGTTTTTGCAGTGTGACCTTTTCACTCTTTGTTTTAATTTGTTAGTTGGGATATTTTGCAGTCACCCTAATGATAATGGACATCAGCTGGGTATAACAACCCTGTGTTTCTTATGCTTAGTCAAACACTCTGCTTGTGCTGTGCTGATGAGGTCAAAACAAGGCCAAAGTATGCATATCCATAGCTAGTGGGGTTTGGCTTTATTGGCCTGAAATTCTCCATTAAAATGACTTTAAATGTAAAAGTCATGGGCAATCAGAATTGCTATATAGCTGAAACACCTGATGTTCATAATGGTCATTTGCATATATCCCATGTACCTCTGTCACAGGAGGTTTCAGAGGTCACTCATTGGAAGTCTAAAAATTCTGGAATCCAGGTTAATAATGTTTTTACCTTCAGTGTTTTCAGGCAGACCAAAGATCCTTATGTTGTTCGCCTTTTCCTGTTGTCTAAGTCATCTATTTTGTTAAGCAGCCATGTATTCTGGTTAAGCAGAAATTCATTTTGTAATTCTTCCTCTTTGGGTCTCTCTTCAATGTCATTTAGAGAAGTCTCTATATTTGTTATTTTTGTATGGTGTTGCTGTAATAGTTCCTTAAGAGTATCAGTCTGTTTTTTCAGAATTTAATGTGAAGTTTTCTATGTCATTTTTATAGTGTTCCATCTTCAAAGATAGTTCCTGTAAATTAGATGTCATCAATTTCAGTTCTTTTTTCAAAGCAGCATTTGGATGAGAATTCCTTGAGTTGTTCATATTCAGTGACTCAATATATCTCCAAGTTACTTGAAAGGAAAATGTTTGCATATCTCCACCAAAATTGATATTTATGTAGTTTAGTAGTTTATCTATAGATTTCTGACATTTTAAACTTGAAAATAATAAAATTTTCCTATATTATTATACTAGTTTATGGAGCTCTCAAAATTCACTGCTCTGAGTTGGCCATCTAGGCTCCACCCCACCCCCTTTTATTTTGATAATATGAAGAGCTCTTCATAAAGCTTTGGCTATTATACAGGGCTGTTTTGCCAAGGACACAAATGACCTCACAAAGAACTGTCAATCATACTATTCTTAAAAATTTTTTGAAAAATCATATAGTTCAGTAACCAAAAAATAAGACAGAATTTGTACAGGTGGATAAAAAAAGATTTCCAAAAATACAGGTGGATAAAGTGGAAAGAAAAATATTCAAAACGTTTTTTATAAACCTTGTCCCTGCCTCCTAGTAAAACCATCTTCATAATTCTTTGCCTCACTAGCAATAATTTTTTCTAAGTACTGGTTCTTGGTATATGGATTAAAGATTCATTACAGGCCAAAGCATGTCAAGGATTATTAATCAAAGCATCCTTCAAAAAGCAGATCTGCAAGCATTTGAGAGAAACTCTGGTTGCCATTAAGGTACAAAAGGAACAAAGGCTAGGCCAACATTCACATGCATTGATGAAGATAAAGTCCTATTTCCTTGCAGACTGTTTCTAGAACTAAACCATATGACTTAAACTTTTACAGAAGTTATACAAGACTCCTATATTTTTCATGTAGTGCAAGAATTACTTGCAGATGGAAATATTTAAGAATATAGCATTATGATTTATTTCAAAGTTTTAAATGTGTTTCATTTCCTTTATTTCTTGCCAGTAGATTGTATTTGTTGTGATAGTAGATTTTCTTTGGAGTATGGATTGTTATGATTACG